>NC_057936.1:6076544-6191544 GCF_018555375.3 Anguilla rostrata
GCTGCCCGACCCTGCTCCAGGAGACCTACCGGCTTCATTTCAACCCTAATTTGGCACATCTGACCCTGCTAATTAGCAGCCCGACAAAGATCTCTCGCTGTTGAGTGAGGTGTGGCTTTGTTAGGGTTGGAGTGAACACCTACAAGAGAGTAGATCTCCAGGAATAGAGTTGGGCAGCCCTGCTCTAGCTGTTGAATGAGGTGAGCTTTATTAGGGTTGGAGTGAAGACCTACAGGAGGGTAGATCTCCAGGAACAGGGCTGGGCAGCCTTGGCCGACACAGTGAAATGTCCAGTGTTAATTCAACTCTAAAAGAGTACATATGAGTCCAACAGGAACCATATGTAGTCTATAAGAGTTGATTTAACACCGAACATTTTACTGTGTATCAACTACTCAAAAATTGGGGTTCTCTGCCATTAAAGAGAGAGCTGTGATTATGGTATAAATGGAGGTGAAATTCCACATTTATGACAGTAGTGTAATTGTCCATATGGACTAGCATAAATAGAAAATGGTGGAGTTTTACAGTAGATGCTGTTACCCATAGGATAATTGTCATTTAAAAAGCACTGCCAACAGAACAGGGAAATGTGTGAGCATGTGTGCATGTGTGTGCATGAGTGTGTAGTGTATATGTGTGTGTGTGTGTGTGTGTGGTGTATATGCGTGTGCAGGTGTACGTGTGTGTGTGGTCTGTTTCCTACATAAATGAGGAAATTACTTTAACTCATTTTCCCATAACATTTTAATAGCAATGTGACACCATGACAGAGAATCGGTGATCAATCAACAATCAGCAGGGGAAATGTTCTCTGTCTGTTCCTGGATTTAAATAATCTCATAGAAATAAAAACTGAGGCCTCATACAAAACCTTGAGTACGAACCAATATTTCTCCTCAGTCTCCCGCTGGTGAGCACATCGTTTTTTTTTTTTTTTTTCTTAAAAGAAAAATGTTGTTTTTTTTTTTCTGGACAAACCAGCAGCACATGCCCAGCGAGGTTCTTTGCTCTGTTTTCCACTTTCTGACACCCCCCCCCACCCCCCAGAGGGAGGAGGGGGTACACCGGTGTCTCGACTTCAGATAAAAAGCCATTTGCAGTCGCCGCACTTAAAGGTGTAAAGACAGGAAGTGGCAAATCGCTGCTGCTGCCGCTCGACAGAATACCCTCGAGGCGCGTAAACTGAAGTGTACCAGTACAAAAACACAACAACATTTAACATTTCCCATAATCCCCGTGAACGTGCAGCACAGCTGTCCAGTCATAACAGTCACAGCACAGTTTTAAAAAAAAATATTGTTCTCTCACCCTCACCTTCCCTCTGTTGTTGCTGCTGGATGACTTGCGGTGGCTGTGGCAGTGTCTGGCCAATAGGAGTCAGTGTTGTCGCTGGATAAATTGCTGTGCCAAAAAAAATGTAGAGGAAAGAAACGAAATCAATCACAGACCCAGTTTTGGCCAGCGGTCACGTCAAGTCCATCGCGTCACAAAATGGCCGCCGTTTCCGCGAAACCGTGAAGCGCTTTTTCGCGAGCGGGACTCTCTGAGAGCGTGCTCACGTGTGAACAGACACACAAAGCGCGAGGACGTGCTGTCTGTGGTATATGATGAAACAGTCATGGCAACAGTGAAATCATGCCACGCTCATGCTGGCAGCATGTTAGTCTGCTCCCTCTTGCTGGGATTTTCAAACTCCTGGTTTCCCGGAGGGCCGCAGTGTCTGCTGCCTTTCCGTGTGTGTCTGTACTTTAGGCACTACATTTACGGATTTGCTTGGCTAAAGAGTTACCACTCTATTGGAAATTCCAGCTGGAAATCTGGTGATGGAATCTAGCTGTAAGCCGCTTCTGCTCCAGCTGGACACCATCTGGAATTTGGTGACGGTCTATTAGCCTATTTACCAAGCTGGCCCACCATGGTTGCTGGCTCAACCATCTTGTTGCCAGCTTGGCAATCTCGAAACCAGCTTTAGACCAGCTGGACCAGCTTAAAACCAGGCAGTAACCAAGCTGGAATTTCCACCCGGACACACACTAGGCCTAACATAAGATAAAACTAGACTGTCCCAAAGGAGATTTGTCTTGGACAAACATTGCATGCTGTGCAATTGACACGTTTTACATTAAAAAAAAAACATTTTGGCTGCCATGGCAACCCACAGACGTTGGTCCTCCATGACTTCAGTTTAACATAACATAACATAGCATAGCATAGCATAGCATAACATAACATAACATAACGACATAATGCTTGCCTTTTGCCTTGCTAAATTGCACCTAGTGCTCTGATTACCTACAGACCGGATAGTATCTAACACTGTATCAAGCCTGGTCTCAAAAATCCCCAGAGTTTCTGCATCTACTACTTGACCTGGCAGGCTATTCCATGCATCGACCACTCTCTGAAAAATTCCTCTGAGCCCCCTGCTTGTACAGGCGGGGATACAGAGCTAGGCTCCACCCACGGGAGAGTACCAGCGTATTGCAGGAGGGTACATGCGTATTGAGGGAGGGTACCAGCGTATTGAGGGAGGGTACCTGTGTATTGCAGGAGGGTACATGCGTATTGAGGGAGGGTACATGCGTATTGAGGGAGAGTACATGCGTATTGCAGGAGGGTACATGCGTATTGAGGGAGGGTACCAGCGTATTGAGGGAGGGTACCTGTGTATTGCAGGAGGGTACATGCGTATTGCGGGAGGGTACCAGCGTATTGAGGGAGGGTACCTGTGTATTGCAGGAGGGTACCAGCGTATTGAGGGAGGGTACCAGTGTATTGAGGGAGGGTACCTGTGTATTGCAGGAGGGTACCTGTGTATTGCGGGAGGGTACCAGCGTATTGAGGGAGGGTACCTGTGTATTGCAGGAGGGTACCAGCGTATTGAGGGAGGGTACCTGTGTATTGCAGGAGGGTACATGCGTATTGAGGGAGGGTACCTGTGTATTGCGGGAGGGTACCTGTGTATTGAGGGAGAGTACATGCATATTGAGGGAGGGTACCTGCGTATTGAGGGAGAGTACATGCGTATTGAGGGAGGGTACCAGTGTATTGAGGGAGGGTACCAGTGTATTGAGGGAGGGTACCTGTGTATTGCAGGAGGGTACCTGTGTATTGCGGGAGGGTACCAGCGTATTGAGGGAGGGTACCTGTGTATTGCAGGAGGGTACCAGCGTATTGAGGGAGGGTACCTGTGTATTGCGGGAGGGTACATGCGTATTGAGGGAGGGTACCTGTGTATTGCGGGAGGGTACCTGTGTATTGAGGGAGAGTACATGCATATTGAGGGAGGGTACCTGCGTATTGAGGGAGAGTACATGCGTATTGAGGGAGGGTACCAGCGTATTGAGGGAGAGTACATGCGTATTGAGGGAGGGTACCAGTGTATTGAGGGAGGGTACCAGCGTATTGAGGGAGGGTACCTGTGTATTGAGGGAGGGTACCAGCGTATTGAGGGAGGGTACCTGTGTATTGAGGGAGGGTACCAGTGTATTGAGGGAGGGTACCAGCGTATTGAGGGAGAGTACATGCGTATTGAGGGAGGGTACCTGTGTATTGAGGGAGGGTACCTGTGTATTGCAGGAGGGTACCAGCGTATTGAGGGAGGGTACCAGCGTATTGAGGGAGGGTACATGCGTATTGAGGGAGGGTACATGCGTATTGAGGGAGGGTACATGCGTATTGAGGGAGGGTACCAGCGTATTGAGGGAGGGTACCAGCGTATTGCAGGAGGGTACCTGTGTATTGCGGGAGGGTACATGCGTATTGAGGGAGGGTACCTGTGTATTGAGGGAGGGTACGTGCGTATTGAGGGAGGGTACGTGCGTATTGAGGGAGGGTACCAGCGTATTGAGGGAGGGTACCTGTGTATTGCTGTACGCCCGTGAAGGCCTGCTGGAGGGTGTCGGCGGCGGTGGGGCTCTGGGCGGAGTAGGGCGGCAGGCCGTTGGTGTAGACGGCCTCCACGGCGGGGTGTCCGTTGGGCTGGTGGGGGATGCCGGTGAAGCCGTTGACGATGGGGGTGACGATGCTGGGCACGGCGGAGGTGGGCGGAGAGCTGAGACCTGGGGGGGGGGCGCAGGCGGGGGTGGCGGCAGGGGAGGGGGGGGGGGAGGGTACATAAAGACACAGCAGGGTCATACAGAGCTCCACACACACTCACTGCGCTTCTTTGGCGACGTGCGCACACACACACACACACACACACACGCAGTCCCACCACAGAGCTGTGGGGCCCAGGCGCCGTCACGCCCCCGAACGTCAGGCTCCAATCAGCCGGTGGGAAACGGAGCCCGCCGATTGGCTTTGCCGGAGAGCCCGCCGCTGCTCGGCGCTCACATGATGAAACCGCCGCGCAACTTCGCCATGGCGACGCGATAGCGGGAGCGAGGAAGGCCGGCCTTCGGAAATAACGGAAATAGCGGCATCCTTCAAACGACACGACTTGACGAGGTTCAGTTGGCCTGGCCCTTTTTTTCCCCCTTGTATTACTGGGACTGTTTGCTCTCAGAATACACAGCGTTATTTACGTAGCTGTGTTCCCGCAAAACGAGGTCCAGGAGACGTTTTGACGTTTATAGCTTATGGACCATCGTGCGTTTGCGGACACAACAGTTATTTTGGTTTTTTTAAAATAGTTTTTTTAAATGTACTGCAGTGGGTGTGTTGCCCTCAGCGCACTGATTTCTGGAGTCTGCCTTTTTTCAAAATGGCGCCTTTGAAAGGGAATCGGAGAACGTCGTCACGAAAACCCCCCAGCACGCCGCCCACTGCGATTACCAGCCGTTCCATGGAATTAAGGCCCTATAGCAGAATTCCGTCTGTAAGGCGAACGAGACGTGTGAGGGGTGCCTGCCGCTCTTAAATCGCTGAACAGTGGGCACGGCGCTGTACCCACGGTGACGCAGCTCATCATCCGGCAGTTGTTTCAGGCCACACCGGGCTGGCCGTCCGGGGTCACAGGTCCGGGCGCGCTGCCGCCGCCATAAGAGCACCAGGAGGAGCTGTTGTGTGAGCCCCAGACGTGAATAGACTGCTCCCGGGAGCCTCCAGGGAGGGGAGGCCACAGAGGAGCCGCAGGAGGCGAACCCGCACGGGAGGACGGCCTAGAGGGAGGGGCCATAGGAGCGCCCAGGACGAACCCGGGGTGGCGCCTCGGGAGGGGGGGCCAGAGAGCGCCAGGTGGAGACGTAGAAGGGCCCAGGTGGGAGGGGGAGGGGACTCGGGGAGGGGGAGGGGCCAGAGGGGAGCGACGGACAGCGTGGAGGGACTGGGCACAGTGACCCCCACAGGCATAGAAACGAGGCCTCATATCCCTTTAAGCCGTGACATCACAAATAAGCGATTAGAATGTTCTTAACCAAACATTCTATTGCTGATGTAACAATCACTACAGGTAACAGAACATTCTAATGCTGATGTAACAATCACTACTAGTAACTGAGTGTTCTAATGCTGATGTAACAAGCAGTACGGTAAGAGCTTTTAAGCTGATGCTAACAAGCAATGTTTTAACAAGCATTCATGCTGATGTAACAATCACTACTAGTAACGAAGCATTCTAATGCTGATGTAACAATCACTACAGTAACTGAACATTTAATGCTGATGTAACAATCACTCAGGACAGTGTCATTTAACAAGCATTCTAATGCTGATGTAACAATCACTACAGGTAACAGAACATTCTAATGCTGATGTAACAATCACTACAGGTAACAGAGCATTCTAATGCTGATGTAACAATCACTACTGGTAACTGAGCATTTTAATGCTGATGTAACAATCACTACTAGTAACTGAACATTTTAATGCTGATGTAACAATCGCTACTGGTAACTGAGCATTCTAATGCAGATGTAACAATCACTATCTAACTGACTTAACTGATGTCAATCATACTTAATGATTAATGCTGATGTAACAATCCTACTGGTAACTGACATTCAATGCTGATGTAACAATCATAAGGTAACAGAACATTCTAAGCTGAGTAACAATATACGGCTAGCTAAGCTGATTAACAATCGTACGTATCGAAAATCATTACAGGCTGCCAAAAAGATGAAAATTGCATTTGAACTCTCGGCTTTATATCTGACCTGCAGCCCCCTGTGTTTGCCTCAAATATTAATCAAATATTAATTGTTGTCCGCGAACACAGCAGAAATGCAAATAGACAGACAGCTCAACTCTAAGGGATGTGCCAGGGGCGCGGCTGGAATTAAATCTCCGTCTCAGTTCTGAAGGAGTTTATTGGCTATCCATTCTCGTCTCTTAGGCCAGAATGAAATGTAATTGCATCAGTTTCATCAAAAGGCTTTCCCCACTTCTGGAAAGCTGCACTTTCTTTTAAGGGAACTAATGCAATGTATAAAAGGGGGTGGACTGAGGCATTCTTAAAAGCTCCCTTTCAGTTCTGATAACCAGGCAACGCACACCATTCTGTGGATGAGCACATTAGTCACATAAAGAAAAGGAACAATCGAAAAAGGGAAGGGGGAGGGGGGGGTGCAGTGGTTAGAAATGTCCACCCAGGATCTGAGGGCCATTGGTTTAAATTGAGATAGGACACCGTGATTCTGTACTTTCTTTGAGAAAGGAAGGTGCTTTACCTCAGCTGTCCTATGAAATTAATTACAGAAGCAATATACTCTGAAAGAGTAAGGTGTCACAGCTTAAGTGTATCTACTAAAAATGGTAAACCAACATGGTAGCTAACACAGAAGTCATGCCCATATGAGCAAGGTGGTAGAAAGATCGACTCAGACCAAGGTTTTTCAGTGTTTACACAATGTATACACAAACATGCTCAAAATATCTCATGTACTCTCAATTTCACATAACAAATTTAGATTGTCAAGGGGACAGGAATTTGTCCCACCAATATCACCATACCACATGAAAGATAGTATTATATTAAAATGGCTGAACACAGAAGCACATCATTTTCTCTGCTCGTTTCTCGGCTATAACATTAGATATTTGTAATTACACTATTAATAGTACAGTGTGTGCTTTGCGGAAGAAAATAAAAAATATCTGCACTTGCAATATTCAGAGAAATAGCTTGCCATATGCAACAGCAGTATTTATTATGCTGTTTATACATTCAAATTAACCAGGAGAACTGCAATCATATTGCAATACTTTGCTGCCACAGCAAACAGTACGACTATCCTTCAGTGAAGCATTAAGAAGGAAAAAAAAATTAACAGATGTTTTCAATCAATTTATTTAATGCTGAGGGAATTAAAAATCTTGAAGAAACTAGGGCTCTTACAACAGAGGGAAATAAATGAACTTAATAAATGCAACCATGTATTTCCTCGGACCGATGTGTCAAAAGGAGAAATGGCGTGCTGTGTAACACTGTCACATTTGGGGAATGTATTGCCAACGACACCGCTAAGGTTTTGATTGCGGAAGATTGCTGTGATAACGAATACTTCCTCCTTAATGCCGTCTGACATTTTGTGCGATTCGCCCCTAGAACAGCTGAAAACACCGCCGCCTCCCTCATCCTTGAAATCTGGTGGGGTGGGGGGGGGGGGGGGTGTAGATTCTTGGTGGTGGGTTACCGTCGACGACGACAGAGGCTAAACTGCAATAACGTGCGAGAGGTTCAGCTGCCACCACACTGACGGTGGCTAATGGCTTTGGGTACACAATCCGTATGAAAGGGGAGCGGGTCAGGGGGTGGGGGGTGTGGGGGGGGGGGGGAATACCACAGAGGTTAACGTGACACACTGCGGCCCCTCGAGGCCGAGTGGGTTTTCTCGTGACCGTGAGGACCGTGCGAGACTTTTCGAAAAGGGGGGTCAGAGGTCGAGCCGTGCATCCGACACCTCATTACCTGGAACTGCGGCGTCGGTCACGGTGGAATTACCCCCGCCCCACCTGTTCAGACCGCAGTGCATCCCCCCACCGCCCCCGAACTGCGGCGTCGGTCACGGTGGAATTACCCCCGCCTCACCTGTTCAGACCGCAGTGCATCCCCCCACCGCCCCCCGCCCCAGCCTCCCCCCCCCCCCCCACATGTGCACCAGTTACGCAACTGAGCTCCCGTCTGATTTCAGGCGGGGCGAAGGAAGCGGGAACTCCGCTATTGGTCTCACTTTCGCTTGGACTGTGAACTGTTCCAGGGTTCACCGACCCTGTTACGTTAAATGACCGAATTTCTCGATACGTTTCTGGAGTATGAGCCCGAACGAGTTTGAAGCCCGAACTTTTGATTTCAAACTTTAACCCCCCCCCCCAATCCCCTTTTCCATTTTCGGCTCACACTTCTATTCGGTACAGTCTAAATGAGTTTGTCCACGCCCATGACTATGGGAAGCAGTGCAGTATGTAGGGTGGGGCATCGGGTTTGTAACTCAGGCTGTGGGTCTGACTCCCAGCTGGGACACCTTTGTTTACGCTGTTTTACCAATAACACGTCAATAACATTTCCACCTGTATAAATGGATTGTACCTCAAGCAAACATCATCTGTGTTAGTTTCTCTACATAACCGTGTAAGCTAAATGCCAAAGTGTAAACGAACGATGAGCACAAACATGTAATTTCATGTGAGGGACCAAACAAATTCCTAAGTCAATAATAAGTCTGAAATGGAAACAAAGCAATATGGTAAGAGGTTGATTAGCGACCTCTGTTTTGATTTCTTTTAGCTCAGTAACGGCACCTGTGGAGTATTATTTTCTCACAGCATTACAGTGTAGCACTGTAAGGATACAGACGCTAGTCAGGTGAACCATCTGGCGAGCTGCTTATGCACCGTCGGGCTCAAAAAGCTCGCATCTGCAGATCTCATTGTTTTCACCGAACACCCTTGACCTCTGAACATCCCTGGCACAGGCACTGCAGGGTTAATGCGAGGTGGTGGTGACCTCAGAGTATCACCAGGGTGATGTTTCACAAAGCTTAACCCAGCGCCATTTACCAGACTGCACTCGGTGCCAGATTGTACCCACATCGCGAGCTGGCAGAGACGGACAGCGTTTGTATTGTTTTATTTAAAATGTCAACACTCGGGTGACGCAGTGTCTAGATACTGCCCAAGCTATGCTCCCCATCTGGAGACGTTGATCTGCAGGGGGGGTCCCAGGGTCTGGCCAAGAACACACAGCACACTAACCCCTTAAGGTGTGAGATCACAAATATGTGATTGGAATGTTCTTAACCGAGCGTTCTAATGCTGATGTCACAATCACTACTGGTAACGGAGCGTTCTAATGCTGATGTCACAATCACTACTGGTAACTGAGCATTCTATTGCTGATGTCACAATCGCTACTGAAAACAGTGGAGTTCTAGAACAATGGCTTAGAATTTTGAAAAAACATTCCTCCTCTTTCAAATGGTTAAGAACCTTATCAGGTTTCTCAACACTGAGAAAAACGTTCTTTCTCGACTCGCCTCCGTGTTCGGGCTAATTTGTGTTTCTCGGTAAGAACGCATCGCCGTTCAGAGCGCGATCAGAGCAGGCTTTCGCGCGACATCAGAAAGCGTCGCCGTGCCGACCCCCGCCCTTTCAGCGCGGCGTCCGCTGAGTGCGGTTCCTCGGGATTCGCCGCGTCTCAGACAAAACTTATCAGGCCCGGGATTTCAAACGCGCCGTGCGGTGTGTGTGTGTTCCGGGCGTTTCCGATCTTAAACGCGGAGCCTCGGTGATGGCGCTGTGCGCTTCTTCAACGGAGCCGAAGAGCTCTGAATAATTCAGAGGCTGAATGGGGAACAGAGCAGTGGAGAATAAAAGAATGAACTGTCTATGGGATACAAATGAACGGGGAGGGGAGGGGGGGGAGAGAAGAAAAATCCTTATTTACCACAGACCTTGAAAATTCAAGGAAGCCCTTCTCTCTCTCACAAGGATTAATAATGTACCAGATTGAGAAAAGCAAGGTGATCAGCGGACTGTAGATTACAGAAGGGCCCGTGTCCAATGCTCCTTGGCGAGGCTTAAGTCCAGAAGAAAGTTCAAACGCCGCGCTAAGCGTGTTTCAATAATTGAACGCACCCGGCAAAGCCAGATGAAAAACATGCTACACACTGCAGAGTAATATGCCAGTTATCCCCAAACCAAAGCCAGGAAACTACCTTTCACAGGAGGGACTGGTCTGCTCTGGAGAACTGATCATTAATGCCCAGTGGTAAAAGCTGAAATCGCTCTTAATAGATCTTTCCAGTCAATGCATTGGCCTGAATTTTGAGATGTAGTTATTTTGATCACAATATAATGTTGTCCCGAGCATTTGTCAGTATTCCTGACCCAAAAGAACGGGTCACTTGTAAGATAAATCATTTTAATTATACTGGATGACAGCAGCCAAATGAGTGCAGTAATTACAGTAGGTCATTAGAACCAGGCACAATTTTCTTGGTCTGTCCTATGTCACATGATTCTGTACCCCATGCTTTTACCTTCTGCAACTTCACTTACATGCGCAAAAAAAAGTGCATCGCCGCCTGCCCGTTACCGATTTTTTGTATCTCGTCTTTGATTGATGATCTTGGCTTTGTGTTGTTTAATTTGGCGCCCCCGCGTCTTGGCACGCCGTTTGACAGATGGCATCCGGCCACCGCATTTAAACTCCACAAATTAGCACGCGCGTTTTCTCATTTCTGTGCCGTGTTTGCACATCGAGCGCGCGCCTTTAACGTTTATGCGGAAAAAAGAATTCGGCGAAGTTGACTCGAGCCGCACTTCCCGCTCCAGCGTCCTTTCAGGAACTCTAAAACGGCACGTTAAGTTTTTTCAGCCGTACGCTTTTTTTGTCCTTGATATTTTTCTCACGCAGTAGAAAAAAAAAAGGATTCGCTGAATTTGATTACAGTAATCACTGTCGAACGAAATGAAAGAGTTATACACACCGCAAAAGGGTTATATATTCGACTGCGTTCGTTTGCATGCTTTGGAGGAGCCGATTCAGACGAAATTCCCTTGTGAAGAAAATTAAATGTTGCAGCATAAGCAAACGCTATACAGCAGATCTCAAAGTCACTCCAACACCCTCAAACTCTTATGCAACATACCCCTTTTTTCATAGCAGGTTGGAAGATATAAAAATAAAAAAAAATCTGGGCATTCGCCAGCTACCCAGCGGTGAATAAGACGTAGCATAAATATAAAACCGACAGGAAGTGTTTACATGCAACACTTCTCCGTTTTACATCACAAACTTTATGCCATTTTAGAAACCGCAAGGTCAAAACACAGAGGGAATTAGTGCCAAACCTCCACGCTTATTTTGTGCAGCAGAAGAAAAATCTTCTTTCTCAGCCTAATGCCGCACTCCATAATGTCAGCCGTGCATAAAAATCAAATCACAAATCCCATCAGAGATTTCGTAAAGCGATTCATTTTCCTTTTTCTTTTCTTTTTTTTTGGAGAACTGTGGCGAATTGGCAGGCAGGCATCTAATCTCTCTCTCTCTTCTTTTTTTTTTTGGCCTTGCGGCATTCGTCAGCAATCCCAAAAAACAAACCCCCCCCATCCCACCCCCCCCACCCCCCACAAAGAGACAAGGGAAGAGAGAAACGCAGTGCTCACCCAAGGCCTGGTGCAACTCACCCGACACCGAGGTAATCCCGGTGGGGGGCAGGCCGTTGATGTTGAGCGCCCCCATCTGGTGGATCTGTGCGGTGGGGAAGGCCACGCTGGGCGTCAGGTAGCCGCCGTGGGTGGCGGCCATGATGGCGGCCTGCTGCTGCATCAGCTGGGGGGAACAGGGGGACGGGGGGAGGGGGGGTGGTAAAGGGGGGGAGGGGATAGAGAACATGGGGGCGGAGTCAGCGTGGGCTAAACAGACAGCGAGCTGTCAGTTCAGATTATCTCTTCTGGCTGCGCGTAGCGAACGCGCTATCGTTAGCCCGTTAGCCGCGCTCGGCCAGATGGCGGCGGCTCGGTCGCCCGTTTTTATGGCGAGATGAATATTTAATTTTTACCGTCCCGCGGAATTCCGAGGTGCGTTTAGGGGGAAACGCCGCGTTGCCAGGAAAAGCACTGGGCCGGCATTCGAAGGGGAGTTCTTTGATCCAAAATGGCCGCCAGGCGGGGAAAAAAAAGCACTGGAATCGGAGACGCTGGGATATGAGGAAGAGAACGAGGCGGGGGGGGGGGGAAGCGGAGCGGATCAGAACCAAAGACGACACGTTTACCTGTTTCTCAGCGAACGCGAAGCCTCGCGTCGAACAGCGCTGCCTTCGGTGCGATTTAACGCCGTGCGCTGTGATGAACTCGAGGGGCTGAGAATGACACGTTATCACGGGCGCAGGGGGCGTCTGAACGCCACTTCCTGCTTCCATTTTAACGCGCGGGATCACACACCGCGGCGGCGTCCCGTTTCTGAGATTTGGCGGAGATGTTGTTGCGTTTAATGCCTTCGTTGGGGTCTGATGGAAGGTGGAGTGGAGACACAGAGCTACTGCCGTCCTTTCCCAAGCGTTAGAGATGCTGGCACATTACTACTGATGAAGAACACTCCTCCAAACCTCATTCTTCTGTCATCAGTTTGCCTAAACTGCAGCACACACACACACACACACACACACGCACGCACACACACACACACACACACGCACACGCAGACACACACACGTACACACATGCAAACGCGCACATGGACATACACACACGTGCGCACACACACAGGTACATGTGCACACGCACACACATACACACGCACATAGACACACGTGCGCACACACACACACACACACACACACAGGTACATGAGCACATGCACACACACACACAGGGTCACAAACGTTACTCAATCCGGGTGAACCTGTTGGGTGCGGAGACCACACTCAGCACCAGCTTTTAAAACCTGTAAAAATCAGCATCTTTACCCGACGGTAACGACCAAGCGCAGTGCCGCGCGTACGGAAAAAAAAAAACACGGATAGAATCAGACGCTCTCACAGCACGCATATCCCCCCCGCCCCCCCCGTGCTTAATTTCCATACCGCGCAGGTCCGTAGCACAACCGAAGAAATTGTCTGCGGCCAGAAAAAATAAATAAATAAAAAAATCAAACTGCCTTTCCTTCCTTCCTTCCTTTCCTTCTCCCTCTAATGCTAATGACAATATTTCCCACGATGCAGTTCTCCCCACCGCGCCGTATTTTTTGCACTGGAGTCCCTGGATAGGAAAAGCCAATTATTTTCCCTCAGTGCCCCTGTCAGGTACCCTGAAAGCGGCTGTCCCGCCACAAAACGGGCGCCTCTGGCACCCCATCCATTAGCCGCCAGCCCGGCCATCGCTATCTATTAGCTCCCCTTTTGTCATTTGCATAATTTTATCAACGTGACAAATGGGGATCGTCCATTTCCGCGCCGAATAAGATAAATTGAGCTTTTAGGGTGCGGGGAAAAAAGAAAAAAAAAAGAGGGAAAGGAACGGCGACGGGAAGAGAAGAAAACGAAAAGGCGCCAACACACCAAAAAAAGAAAAGAAAACAAACAAGGAGAGAGAGAGAGAGAGAGAGAGAGGTGGAAAAAGCAGACGTGAGCGTGGTGGCACCTCGGTAATGAAGTTGGCTTTGGCGCTCTCATTACGGGCCGAGGACCGGGTTGGGGAGCCAAGACCCCGCGACACACACACACACACACACACGCACACGCACACACACACACACACGCACACACACACACACACACGCACACATCACACACACACACACACACGCACACACACACACACGCACACACACACACACACAGCAAAACACACACACACACACACACACACACACACACACACACACACACTCACACACACACACAACACGCACACAACCACACGCACACACAGCACACACACACACACACACCACACACACACCACACACACACACACACACACACACACACACACACGCACACACACCACACACACACACACACACACACACCACAACACGCACACACCACAGCACACACACACACACACACACACGCACACGCACACACACACACGCACACACACACGCACACGCATACACACACACATACACGCACACGCATACACACACACACACACACGCACACACCCCATTACAGCCCAGCGAGTGTCAGGCTAATCACAGGCTATTGTCCCCTCTCTCTCTCTCAGGCAGAGCACGCTCTGTTCTAACGCTCGCTCCGCTCCAGAGTAAAAAAGTTCAGGGCAGACGAAACCGTGCCGGTTTGCCAGCGTCGTTTAAAACACTGGGGGCGGGCGGGGGGGGCGGAAGGGTGGGGGGCGGGGGTGGCACTGCTAAATTACAGAGCAGGGAAAAGGCGTTGGGGGGGGGGGATGGGGGGGCGGGGCAAAGCTTCAATACACGCCTGGCACAGATAATGCTGCCTTTTAAGGGTCGCCGTCAGATTGTGGTGGATAACCGCGGCCCATTCAGCTACACTCCCTCTCGGGATTAAAATGTCGCAGATCGGACGCTCGAGCGTGTAATTATGCCGGGTAGAGGAGAGCAATATGAACTTCCTTCTTATTTTATTTATTTATTTATTTTTTTTTTAAACCCCGGGTCCAGCAACTGGGCCCTTTTGATGAGGGCATTCAAATCCATTTTTATAAGCAATTCGCGTTTTATTCATTTATATTTATTCGCTCGTTTGTGTCTCTAGCCACTGACTTCTCTAGCCGCCCGAGCGAGCGTTACGTTTTGAAAAAGCGCTCGCGTCTCTCTTCGTTTATCGCCCGGAGTCGAGCGCAAACGTCTGCAAGCGGACGGCGGCTAAGCGGCCTGCAAACGACTTTCCGTCATCGCGGCTGCTGTAACCTTTTCACTTTCTTAATAATACACATATATATATATATATATGAAAAAACAATGAGAGGCCAGAGAGGTGCAGGAGAAGTCGCCCCTGCTACAACAGCCATTTAGTGTCAGGCGTCTGCTTTTTTTATTGCAACCTGATGGCATTACTCCCCCCTCTCCCTGCCCCCCACCGCCCCCCCACCCCCCCCAGTGCCAACAGGCAATCACCTCTTCATCACATGCCAATTATCTTTGTAGCGCTGCTCAGTGGCTCTCTGTGGCTCTCCGAGATGCCACACGTGACCCTTCCACTCTGCCGCACACGCTCAGTGGGAGAGAGGGGGGAGGTGAGGGAGGGAGGGAGGAAGGGAGGGAGGAGAGAGGGCGGGTGGTGAAGAGAGAGAGAGGGGTGGAGATTGAGAGAGAGAGAGAGATAGGGGTGGGAGAGATGGGCAGAGACGGAGAGAGAAAGGGAAAGATGGAGAGAGAGAGTGGGTGGAGACTGAGAGAGAGAGAGATAGGGGGTGGGAGAGATGGGGAGAGGGAGAGCGAGGGGATAGATGGAGAGAGAAAGGGAAAGATGGAGAGAAAGACAGAGGGGGCATTTGGAGAGGGAGAGAGATATAGAGAGCGAAAGAGAGGGTGAGATTGAGAGAAGGGGGCTGCAGAGATGGGAGAGAGAGAGAGAGAAAGAGAGAGTTAGGTAGAGAGAAGAAGCGAGAGAAAGAGAGAAAGAGAGGTAGAGAGAGGGAAAGAGAGGGAGGGAGAGGGAGGGAGAGAAGACCCCTGTTATTGAGGTCCTGGACCTGCAGATTGGCTGAAACAGCAGCCTAGCAGTGAGAAGCCTTCAGACAGCCGATCGCATTGCTACGGCCCAAGCTTAAGGCTTTTTATTTATTGCATCGATGCTGTAATGCATTTTTATTATTACATTTTTAATAGAAATTTTGGACCATCTTTACTACAGCTGAAAAGTCGCCATTTTGATAATTTGAAATAATTGCAATTTTTGTGAAAATTCAATTGGAACAAAGACTTCAAATAACGTCAAAACACAGCTATACATTCTGCGAAGCACTTTCAAATCTGTAATGTAATAATATATCTTCAATGGGGACCGTGGCCTGAATATTTCAAGATTGGATTATGTGAAATTCAATCGTTTTCAACAGGTATACACCAGTGATCATTTAGAAAAAAAGAAAAAAAAAACGGAGCAATCTTGCATGTGTGGATATTATATTAAAATATATTAGCTCTGCAATGATACCCTCGTGAAAGCAATTTTGAAAATTTGCTATTCTTTGGTCAGCCTTGAGGGTGCGCTGCACGATATTTTTCCACGCTTGGCCAACAGAGGGCGATGTTAGCCAAAGAGTGCTCAGTCCTCACACACACCCACCCACCCACACACACACACACACACACACACACACAAACTGTGCAATTCATTATGGGCACATTAAAAACACACACTGCAGCTCCTTCAACCCATTTATCCGTCTTTTTTCTTCCCCCCACCGCTTTCTTTTCAGAATGCTTTGTTTCCAATACAATTAGCCCTTTTTTCTGCTTTTTCTTTTTCTCTCAACCCTGAACCGCGCGGTAGAGGAAGCGTGGCACGGAGACGCTGGTGGCATCGGACGAGCAAGGCAGGAGACCGGAGTGGGGATTTTATTATAAAAATATAAAAATAAAAAAAATCAAATTTAAATCACACAGACACAGACAAAGACTTCTGTCTGGCTTTTGCAGGGGACAGATGACAGTGCTTCTCCGACTCTGGTTTTTTTTTACGTCGCGCTGCAAACTGCGGAGCGTCTGAAGCAACGTTCAACATTTTCAGCATTTCCCCCCCCCCCTTTTCCTCTCTGTTCCTCGTGTTTGATGGGCTTGTCTTCAAAAAATAGGATGTCGCTTGTCAGAGTGGCATTTGGCCTACCATGGGGCGGCAGGGGAGAGAGAGAAAAAAAAAAAAAAACACCTTTTCATTTTTCGGCGCAGGTTGTCAGCGTCGTACCCCCCTCCAATTTGTGCTCACAACTCACCCCCCCGCCCCCCCCCCCCACCCCCCCCCCCCCCTCCTATGGTTTGACTAAAATCCAATTTACTGCCTGTCAGCTCTGCTCTGTAATCCCATCCAGGGCTATATTTGTGGAGTAGCTCTTTAAATTTTTCCATCCACAATGTGCTGTTCCCTCCACACCTGTCCACAGCCGCGTTTGGATACTTCGCCACGCAGCGCGACGTGCTTCCAACACGGCGTTCTCTGATTTCGGGGGGAAGAGGAACACGCCAGACTGTTACGTTCAACCGTCCTGCCTGCGTAACACCGTGTGCCCAAAAAAAAATCTCCCGTTTAGCCGGAGCATTCGTGCTCACGCGACGCGCAGCGCGCGTGAATCGTGCTGAGCTTAGCCGTCCTTCGAAAAGCCCAGCGAGTGGAGCCAGAGCTTGGGAAACGCTGCGAGGCGATTGGACGAGCCAGCAGGTGGCTTTCAGGTTCCGATTGGTCGAGGACAGCCCGACGACACGGCGACGTAGCGGGCCAATCGTTCGCGTTCGCGGAAACGGAAAAATGGCCGCGGAGCCGATCCCGTCGACAGACGGATTCCGCTCCGCGTTTCCCCGGCTGCCGGCTGTTCTGTCGGCTTGGCACAGAAAGGTGTGGGGGGCCCGGTGTGGAGCAGGGCTACAGTGCTAGCCACGCAAGCTAATGCTGCCGCCCGTTTTAAAAAAGACGTAAGAGTCCAATCCCCCCCCCCCCGTGACGCAGGAGAGCGCGTAAACGTGCGGCGGCGGCGGCGGCGATGGCGGGGGAGCCGGCCCACGGGACCGCGTGATTGGACAGCCCTCCTCAGGATCTACGCGTGGCGGCTTCGCGGGAGCAGGTGCAGGGGGGGGGGGATGGAGAGGGGTACCTGCAGGCCTCGCCTCCATCTGTTGATTCCGTGATTCCGCGCAGGACGTCACATGGGGGGGGGATCTCCGAGGTCGCAATTTTTTATTTTTTTATTTATCCCCCCCCCCCGAAGGCGCTAAGCGGCACAAAACAGAGCCGAGCGGCGAACTGCAGACTGGCACATTAATCCTTCTAAGTGTCCGAAAATCGCACCTTTCAGCAAACCTTCAAGTGAGGCTGGGGGCTGGGGGGCTGGGGGCTGGGGGGCTGGGGGGCTGGGGCGCTGGGGGGGGCATGGACCGCCCGGTGGCACCTCAAACAACAATTTCAGCAGCGCTTTGCAGACCAATAACAGGCTTCAAATCCTTTTTTTGCTGCCATTTTCCCTCCTTAAAGAAAATCCTCGCGGCCAATCGTCTGAATTCCCTTTCGTGCGAACGCCGGTCTGCAAGACGGAAAAAGCTCTACCTGTATTGATTGATGGCAACAGAAAGCAAGAACGAAGGAAATAACAGTCTCACAAACGCACACTTGTATATGCGTTGCACATATAGAACCTATGAAGCCTTTGTCTGGTAGTCTACACGATAGATTCGAACGGCATTTGATAGCATTTATGCAGGTTTCCATACACGCACAGAAAACTGATTAATATTATTAGTACAATCACAACATTCCTGAAATACTCCTGAAAGACATGATTATATGCCGCATGCTTCTAATTGCGTTAGACGTCACCTACCGCACATTTAATAGCCATATATACACATATTTTCACGCTATGCAGAACCCAAACTCCACTGGAAACTGACCTTCGTGCGGCCTTGAATATCCATATAAATGTGATATTTTCTACAGGACTGCTGATTGCTAACAGGATGTCCGCTGATTTGCAAGCAAATTAAAATTACACGTGACCTTGGGTTAATTTCCAAGTATTCATTAACAGACGTGATCATTCTGTTATTAAAGTGCACTATTCACAAGATTTGGAAATTTCCGATGGGGGCGATCCCACACATACCAATGATTTGGACCTCCTTTGCCGCACTCGTACACAAGCGAATTTGGCAGAACAAATAATTATATTTCAAGCACTTTCATCATTTCATACATATTAATATGGTACTTTTGACCAGCTGTGATGGGGAAGACAGAAAATTTATTCTGAAAAATGTCTGTTTTTTTGTTCCAGCGGACAAGTTTCTGCTAATTATCGAAGAATCAAATGCCGTCACTCAACTTCGTTTGAACAGATTTCCCGATGTCTCCATTAGTCCCCATGTTCACTGGACATATTGTCATGTCTGTTAAATTAGCCATTTTCACTCTCGCAAACACGTGCTAAGCCCTAAACTCTGTACTGTACGTTTTATGTGTTTTTTTGGCTGGATATGTGCACATTTTTACTCGGTTCTGTTAGAATAATAATAATAATAATAATTTTTGTGAATATAAAACTTGAGTTCCATGCTCGGAGGCTGTGTGTTCGGCGCTGTGGTCTGACAGGGCCGGGGGGGCCCTCGGTTCTGAAAGCGAGGGAGCGGCCATTTTAGTTTTTTTTCTTTACGGCGGTCCCCCGCGCAGAAGCCGCAGGAAGTGAGGCGGTCGGCGCGGCGACGGGGTGGCCGGTTAGCCGGGACCGCGGCGCGGCGGCGATCGGGGGGGGGGGGGTTCGGAGCGAGAGTAAATAAAAGCCCCCGCCGCTCGGGCCTGGGACTCGGCGCGCTCCCGCTGCCCCACCCCCCCTCCATCGCCAGAGCCCCGCTGGGACCATTTCCATCCCCCCCCCACCACCCCCTCCCCCCCACCCCGCCGCACTTCCAGGGGACGGCCTGCATTTCATGAATGGCAATGAAGGCTGGAGTTTTATTGGAGAGCACACAGGCATGGCCTCGCAATTACTCTGGGACGGTCAATTTGCACATTTCACACCCACTCCCCCCCTTGCCATCCCCCCACCCTCCCCCATACCTCCCTACCCCCACCGCCCCCCCCACCTCCCCAATCCCTGTGATATGAAAATGAGGGAAACGGATAAGCTCCTGAGACAGGAGCAGCTTCGACAATTAATCCTGACATTTAAAAAAAGGGGGGAAAAGATCCACCGCGCGTATAAATAAATATATATCCGGCGCGTATAAATATGTACATATAGGGTGTGTATTTATGCAGCCTGCTGTGACAGTAGTTGAGGTGTTTATCGGCGTCTGAAGGAAGCCTTTTCTGAATCCCTTTCAGCTTCCCCAAGCTGCAGGGACTTGATATGCGCACTGGAGAACCGGAGTGCTTTTTCTTTTTTTTTCTCCTTTTTTTTTCTCCTGTGGAATATTCACAGTCACATCTGCAGGATCGCCAGGTTCTCTGGTGTGTGTGTGCGTGTGCGTGTGTGTGTGTGCGTGTGTGTGTGTGTGTGTGTGTGTGTGTGCATGTGTGTGTGTGCGTACATGAGTGTGTATGTGAGTATGTGTATCGGTGTGTGTGTGTGTGTAAGTGTGTGCATGCGTGAGTGTGTGTGTGTGAGTGTGTGTGTGCATGTGTGCGTGCGTGTGTCTGTGTGTGCGTACGTGTTTGTGTGTGTGTGCGTACGTGCGCATTTGTGCGTGTGCAGGCGTGTGTGTGTGTGTGTCTGTGCGTGCGTGTGTGTGTATCGGTGTGCGCGCAGACTCATCGTGTGTGTGTGTGTGTGTGTATCGGTGCGTGTGTGTGTATCTGTGCGTGCGTGTGTGTATGTATCTGTGCGTGCGTGTGTGTGTATCTGTGCGTGTGTGCGTGTGCGTGTATCTGTGCGTGCGTGTGTGTATGTATCTGTGCGTGCGTGTGTGTGTATCTGTGCGTGTGTGCGTGTGCGTGTATCTGTGCGTGTGTGTGTGTGTGTGTATCGGTGTGTGTGTGTACTGGTGTGTGTATCTGTGCGCGCAGACTCACGGCGTGTGCGTAGGTGTGTGTGTGTGTGTGTGTGTGTATCGGTGTGCGCGCAGACTCACGGCGTGTGTGTGTGCGTGTGTGTGTGTGTGTGTGTATCGGTGTGTGTGTGTGCGTGTGTATTGTGTGTGTGTGTGTGCGTGTGTATCTGTGCGCAGACTCACGGCGTGTGCGTGTGTGTGTCTCGGTGTGTGTGTTGGTGTGCGCGCAGACTCACGGCGTGTGCGTAGGTGTGTGTGTGTGTGCGTGTGTATCGTGTGTGGGACTCACGGCGTGTGCGTGTGTGTGCGCGTGTGTGTATTGGTGTGTGCGTGTGTACTGGTGTGTGTATCTGTGCGCGCAGACTCACGGCGTGTGCGTAGGTGTGTGTGTGTGTGTGTGTGTATCGGTGTGTGTGTGTACTGGTGTGTGTGTTGGTGTGCGCAGACTCACCGCGTGTGCGTAGGTGCTGTAGGAGCTGAAGGGGAGGGCGACGGTGGGGTTGAAGATGCCGAACTGGCCCACCATCTGCTGCATGCGCCGGATGGTGCGCTCCTTGTCGGTGTCGGCGAACTTCACCACCAGGCTGGAGGAGGCGCCCTGGGGGGGGAGAGAATCGGAGCCGGTCTGAGGAGAAAAGGGGGGCACGCAACACTTTTAAAGGCCCCTCCCCGGGACAGCGACCGCACACCAGTCAGCAAACAACAGCCTTTTCCACCGGGGCAAAGAGGCACTGCCCCAGCCACACGGGGAGCACTTCAACAGAACATCACTCCACATTTAAGGCATCCTTGGGAAGGGGGGGGGGGGAGGGGGGAGAGAAGAAAAATAAAATGAGTGCAGGGAAGAACAGAAGGCCAGAGCGAAGCTTTAAAAAGGAGGGGGGGGGGGGTGCAGGAGGGGGAGACTGGAGGAATGGCTCATAAATACTCTCAGCATTTATTTGGATAATTTCATGGTTCAACGTGCATTGTTAATGCACAATTATCATAAACATCAGTCAAGGCGAGATTTGCTTATTGCATATCAGCATGCAGGTTTTTATTGCAGGGCAGATAACACAGGAGCGGACATGTGTCTAATTTGTGAAATTGCGTGTGACACGAGCTGGAGGTTTATGTGAAACCGGTCTGCGTTGGGAGGAAGACCCCGCAGCAATGACAGAGTGATATTGACATCGGCATCAGTCAGAAAACTCATTGCCGAGCGCAGACACAACCGTAACCTTTAACTCCTTCCTGATTGCCTCGAACCCAGAAACAAACAAACGCAGGAGCGCGTTTCACAGGCTTAATGCCTAATCAAAATTATGAGCGACCGCAATTATTCAGACGGAAACTTTTTTTGTTTTGTTATGCGGGCCAATAAGTCATATTGTTAGAGAAGACCAATTTAATCCTACTATGTTTTTCCAATCTTGCATCTCACACCCCAGACACTGCGGTAATACTGGTACATCAGACAAAATTTTACAGCGAATAGATCATTCAAACTGTTAATCTATAACTAACTGTGTATTTTCAGCATTCGATGTTGTCCAAGACCTAGCTTCCATCAACATTTAACTCCATCAACTTAACCGATTGGGTTTTCAGACTTCCTCCCACAGTCCAAAAACATGCAGGTTAGGTTAATACAGGTTAGGAGAGTCTAAATCACACCCAGGTAGGAGTGTGTGCCTTCCGATGGACTGGCGAACTGTCCGCGGTTTTATTCCTGCCTCTCGTCACAATGCATGCTGGGATAGGCACCAGCACCTCCCGCGACCCTGACCAGGAATAATCGAGCACAGATAATGGATGGATAGATGGACGGAACGCAACTGATTTACAATCAAGCGCAAGCGTTTTGTTCCCTCTGTATTTATAGCCACATTTCAGCAATCATCAGAACTGATTAAGAGCTGTTATTGCCATCGCATAGTTATGGGCAAATGTTGATTGAGTCCATGGCCCTAATTTCTTTTTTTCATTTGCTCCAACTTAGAGTCTTCCTGCTCAGAGAAGCAGGAAGAACAGAAAAACAACCCAGCGTAGAAAATAATGGCTTATCCTCCAAAGACCCGGCAAGTCATGTTTGTCCCCTCATTTGTCCCCACAAGTCTCTGGTTTTAGTCTTAAGAACTATATACATTCAATAAAAATGAAATCAATAATATTTTAAACTACAAAATTGTTTTTTGGTCATGCAAGATCCTTTCAGTATGTCGAACAAACGGACATTCTTAAAACTTTTTTTCCTCTGCTGGGTCTCAGGGGGATACGGATTGGCTAGGATTCCGAACAGGGCCACCTATCAGAGGGCCGTGCGTGACCTTGGTCAAGGTGGCCGGATAAGAAGGCAGGAAGGCAGAATCCTCTCGAAGTCCGCCAATCGTTCCCCGGCACTTCCCGCCTGATCTCCTCATCCTCCCTCTCCCGCGACCGCGATAATCAAACCGGCAGGTGTGCCGGCCGCACGGCGTTCATTAAGACCCTTCAAGTGATTCCGCGCAAACGCTTGACCTTTTCGGCCGCGGACCACCTTGCCTTCCCCGCGCCCCCCCCCCCCCCGGCCCCCGCCCAGGAACCCGGGGCCCGATCGATCGCGATTAAAGGCCGAAATATTGCCGCGATCTGACAGCGGGGAAAAGGTTGAGCGTCGGACCAGATAAGAGGCTCACAGAAATTGATGTGAGATTGTCAATAACGACGGAGGGCAGGCCGGAGAGGGGCCGGCAGGGGAGGGGCTGGCAGGGGAGGGGCCGGCAGGAGGAGAGGGGCCGGCAAGGGAGGGGCCAGCAGGAGGAGAGGGGCAGGCAGGGGAGGGGCATGGCAGGGGGCTGTCCTCCGCGTTAGCACCCGGAATGTTCCGGAGAGATGAGCAGGGAGTCAAGGAGGGCCCGGACTGAGCCACAGGGTGAGGCGAGGAAGTTTTTATTTTTTTGGGGGGGGTGTTTAAGAATTTGGGCCCGGCAGGGGATATTCAAATGCGTCAATCGCATTTTTCTTCCCCAGGCTCGATAGTCTAGCTCCGGGCTTCGGCTGTGTTTACGTCCGCCAGATTTGCAGGTTTGCCCGAAATTGCTGAGAGATAGAGCAGCGCAGTGGAGTGGAAGATGAATGCAGATTTTATTTTTCTTTCTCTCCTCTCTTTTTTTTTTGTCTCCCCCCTGTCTCTTTCTCTCCGCTGCTCCCTCGGTCCCGATGGCGACTGGATGTCGGTGCCGAGCGCTACGAAGCTACTCGAGCGGACTGACCGGCAGCTTCCCAGAGACGCTTCACCACTGTCACTGTGCTAGCCTGTGCTAGCCTGTGCTAGCCTGCGCTACCCTGCGCCCATTAAACACACTGTATGACCCAACCATGCAGTGGGTTTATGGGATTTTGACCCAACTCATTAAACACACTGTATGACCCAACCATGCAGTGGGTGTACAGGCTTTAGGCCTCACTCAATAAGTGCACTGTATGACCCAACCATGCAGTGGGTGTACAGGCTTTAAGCCCGACTCATTAAACACACTGTGTGACCCAACCATGCAGTGGGTGTACAGACTTTTGACCCAACTCATGAAGTTCACCGTATGACCCAACCATGCAGTGGGTGTACAGGCTTTAGACCAAACTCATTAAACACACTGTATGACCCAACCAAGCAGTGGGTTTATGGGATTTTGACCCAACTCATTAAACACTAATGACCAACCTGCATGGTTATGGATTTGACCCAACCATAAGCACGTATGACCCACAGCAGGTTATGGATTTGACCCAACTCATTAAACACACTGTATGACCCAACCATGCAGTGGGTTTATGGGATTTTGACCCAACTCATTAAACGACGTATGACCCAACCATGCATGGTACAGGCTTTGACCACTCATTAACCATGTACCCAACCATGCAGTGGGTGTACAGGCTTTAGGCCCGACTCATAAAACACACTGTATGACCCAACCATGCAGTGGGTGTACAGGCTTTATTTATACCCACTCATTAAGTGCACTGCATGACCCAACTATGCAGTATACTTATAACTATTAGCCCCCCTCCCACTCATTAAGTGCACTTTATGTCCCGCCCTTGTGTTGTTCCCTTGCCGCGGTGGGAAGGCTTGTGTGCCTCTGTGACTCTGAAGGCTATACCGGCGGGGGTCATACCCCCAGCAGGTCCAACCGAGCCGGGAAGGGTTTCAGGGTAGAGGCCAGACGAAAAGCAGCACCTTGCCTCTCCAGGTTGGGGGCTGGGCGTGGGGCATGGGGCTAACTACTCCACCCCGTAAAACGCCATCTTGTTACAGAAACTATGACAAATGCCATAAGCAGATAGTCGCAGCCTCATGTTCCACAGGGAACGAAGAGGATTAAGTAAGCGAGTGTGTCTGAAAAGTACAGTGATCTCTCAGGTATTAGGGCCCTGCTCATTAAGTGCACCGCAACGCATGACTACACCACGCAAAGCAGCTCGTAGGTGCGTGGCAAGAGGGGGAGGAGGAAGAGGAGGAGGAGAAAAAACACGGGAGCCCAGGACCGCCAGCCTTCCCCCCCCCTACAAACACCCACCCCCCCTCGCCCGCGGAGTCTGGATCCCCACTTCATCAGACCGGCCCTGGCCCCCGGCCGACAGGTCTTCACCTTTCTTTTGTGCCGCATCAATGCCGTCCGAAAAAATAAACTTCCAGACCTCTCCGTCGCCCCCCCGTTTCCTCCTCCTCCCCCCCCCGCTCTCCTTGTCCCCCCTTGCACTTTGCGTTTCCGCCAGTCAGCCTGTCCTTCTGGCAAGCCCAAACAGGCTCGTATATATACAAAGGGAAAGGTCGGACGTATCCGGGAGACTGCGGCACCGCCTCCCCCCCCCACCCCCCCACCCCACCGCGAGGGGTGGCAGAGCCGAAGGCCCGACAGCACGGCGGCCATCTTTGTGCGTCTGCGAGCGCTGCCTCGGACGCCGGGACTAAGCGTAAAAACAGAAAAATATTAAACCGCGACTGTTTATTCATGTATTCACACACCGGTTCATTCCCTTCCTGTTGCGCAGGTACGAGTATGAAGCGGAAGGTAGATTAACTGCAAAAGTTTAAAAAAACTCTCATTAAATTTTAAGCCGTCGTGCCCCCCCCCCCCCCCACGCCCCCTCCCCCCTGCGGGAGAATCCCCCGCAGACTCTGTAGGCTTCCGGCACGGATTCCGAAATAGGGGATAAATAAATAAATAAATAAATAAAACCTCGGAATAAAAGGCACAGCTGTTCTTACAGAGGAAGAGAGAGGAAGAGGAGGTCTCCAGAGCGAAGGGATCGGATCGGATCGGCGGCCTCTTTACGAGGAGAGTACTGCGCGCAGGGCGGAGTGGGGCAGGGGGGCGGGGCGGGTCGGCGCTTTCTTTCGTCCCGAGCGACGGGACGCTCGCATGGACCCTAAAAGGGCGGGAGAGCGAGCCGCGGGGGGAGAAGCCCGAGCTCCGCGTGTTTAACATCGCCGTGACTACGCGCCCGTCCCGCCGCGTCGCTCCGGAGCGAGATAATCAGCCCGAATTACACCCCCCCCCCGCCCCGGCCGCGTCTGACGCGAGAGGGGTCCCCGCGGCGACAGAAAACCCGACGCGGATCAATGCGCGTGCGTGCCGAGCCTCGCCTCACGCGAGGAAGAGAACCTTCGAAAACAAAGAAAAAACAAAATCACAGGGCTGTTTTTTATTTTAGAGATGAGTTCATTTTGCGATCTCCTCCCGCGTTATTTTCTCGGTGTTTTACAAACAACCCGCTCACACTACCTTCAGGTGGGAGCAAACGGCAGCGTGGAAGCCTTAATGTAAAGTGTTTGCCGAGCGTGGCTGTACGAAACAACAGATTTGTTTATTTTTGCGACGGCCTGTTTGGGATGTAAATTGCTCGGGACTCGAAGCTCAGGGGCAAACACCAAAAATAAAATAAATTAAACTAAAATAAATAAAAATACTTTTCAAGGAACGGTAATAGTACGAATAATAAGAATAAATTGGAATAAGAATGCCGATCACGTGACTTCGATGGCGTTAAACATTAAGATCCCCGGGAAAAGATTATATTTCTTCCCGTACGAATATTATTTGATTAGATAAGCATTTAATCAAATATGTGTGGGGAGCAGCGGAAAGCCAGCAGAGTTATGCGTGTGTACGGATGGGGGGGGGGAGGGGGGGTGCAGGGGGGGTCCCGTCTGGCTGATATTAATATCAGATGGCTGGTGGAGTTCCTCTACACCGGTCCTGTTCGCTCAAGTAAAACCTCGAGCTCGTAAAAAAAATTAAACTCCGGTGGAGGCCAAGTCCACCCTGAGGCCCTGACCCACGCCCTCACACCCCCCCCTCCCCACCACCCCCCCCGCGCCTTGTAGCTGCGTCCCAGGACTTCCTGTCCGAGCAGGCTTTGCCGAATCCCGGCAATTTGCCGTACATGGCGGCTTGGCGCTTAAATGTTTAATTGCGGCACGGTGTCCGTGGCAGGCGAGGGGCGGGGGGGTGTGGGGGTGTGGGTGGGGTGGGGGGTGGGGCAAGGAGTCGAGGCGTGAGAGGAATAGAGAGGCCGCGGAACTTTCGCACCTGACCCGTCATCACCCTCGCCCCCCTCCCACATACCCCCACCGCCCCCGCCCTCCGCCCTAAAGGAGCAGAACTGCAAATGTATTCCACCAAGAGCTCCTCTGAGCCGGAAAATAAGATCAGTCAGTGAGCCAGTGACCTGCGCTCACGCCTGCGTGAGCATGTGACTGTGGGGGGGGGGGGGGGGGGAGGAGGGGACGCGTGCACAGGTGTCACGGGCTCAGAGAAACCCGTAGAGTACAGGGGACGGCAGACTGCCATATTTGGGAGCACTAGGCGATGATCTCCGATGAGAGCGCAAACTGCATTTCCTTCCCTGGCTGGTCAATGTGGCATACAGAGCGTGTCTTCTATGCATATGTGTGTGTTCACTACAAATAAATAGTGAACATACTAGCACTAACAGAACTATAAATATTATATACTGTGTATGTGTGTATGTACACACACACACACACACACACATACACAGTATATATACATGCATAATACACTGCATATGTACAAAAATGCTAGCATATACAGATATTCCAATGTCAGCACCATGTTATGATACAAGTGAAAGCTCCCCTGTAGGAAAGGGCCGTGTAGACTAGATGAAAAGCTAGTTCAGACACGGCCTCTCCGAGCACACTGCGCTGAGACACAGCCTCTCTGAGCACACTGCGCTCAGACACAGCCTCTTCTGCCACTGGCTGGACAAAGCTTTGAGCAACTGGCTGAGACAACAGCATCTCGAACATGCGACTTAACAGGCCTCTTGAGGCACATGGCTGAGCACAGCCTCTCGAGCACACTGCGCTGAGACAACAGCCTCTCTGAGCACACTGCGCTGAGACAACAGCCTCTCTGAGCACACTGCGCTCAGACACGGCCTCTCTGAGCACACTGCGCTGAGACACAGCCTCTCTGAGCACACTGCGCTCAGACACGGCCTCTCTGAGCACACTGCGCTGAGACACGGCCTCTCTGAGCACACTGCGCTCAGACACAGCCTCTCTGAGCACACTGCGCTCAGACAACAGGCCCAGCTCACAGACGGGATCAGAACCCAAGGTGTTCTCTGAGTTCCGTAATCAATTCGCCAGACGGAAAGATACAAAGTCCCGCACGTCTCCTCGCCCGCATGCATCCTGTCTCTCTCTATCCCTCTCTCTCTCTCTCTCTATCTCTCTCCGTCTCGCTTCCCCCTCTCCGCTGCTTATACACAAATGAATAATTCACCGGCCGATGTGGTGAAAGGTGAAGTAAACAAGTCTATCGCGTAATATCCCGGGAGGCTGAGAAGGGGAGAGCGGCAGAGGGGGGTAGAGAGGAGAGAGAGAGAGAGAGGGAGGGAGAGAGAGAGAGGGAGGGGTGGGAGAGAGATAAAGAGAGAGATAGAGAGAGAGAGAGGGGAGAATGAAGGGAAAGAGAGAGAGGGAGAGAGGAAGAGAGAGATCGTTAGAGAGAGAGGGAGAGAATGGAGGCAGAGAGAGATAGAAACAGAGAGGGGGAGCGAGAGAAAGAAAGACAGACAGAAAGAGGGAGAGAGAGAAAGAGGGAGATAGAAACAGAGAGAAAGATAGATATAGGGAGAATGAGATAGAAACAGAAAAAGGCAGACAGAGATAAAAACAGGGAGACAGATAGAGAGAGAGAGGGAGGTAGAGAGATAGAGAGAGAGAGATAGAGAGAGAGAGAAGTAGAGTAGACAGATAAGAGAGGAGAGAGAGAGAGAGAGAGAGGTAGAGGTAGACAGATAGAGAGAGAGAGAGAGAGAGAGAGAGGTAGACGGAGGGAAAGCGCGGTCCCCGACACCGCAGCTGAGCTCCAGCAGAGCGTCTGTGGCGTTCCGGACTCTTCCGCGCTCACAGTGACCTCCATCTTGCACCGAGACTAACGGACGCCGTCGAGCGACTCCAACCCTCTCCCTACCCACAAGGTTCCACCAGCCCATAATAATAAAATCACAGAGTATGGCGGCGCGGGCTCTCCGTGGAGACAAAGTTAGGTCTCGCGTGCGCTGCTATGATTTCGGCGGGGGGGGGGGGCACAGGTCCTCCGACTACAAGCGAAGCGAGCGAAGTTTTGAAATTTACCTCACAGAACCATAAAAAAAACTGCTTGATTCATTAAAAGCTGACGGCAGGAAATTGCAGACGAGCCGGAATCGCTCCGCTAAGCGACGGCACTGCCGAACCACGCCGGCTTGCACTTTCACTACTTTTACTACCAACCAGTAATTCCGCTATTTGATTACTAGCAGGAACACTTCTGGAGTTTGTGAGCTTGCGTCGGGTTGCCACTAACGCCAGCGTGCGATTTCAGAGAGAAGGGAAAAGGCACCGACCGTAGGCAAAGTCAGCACCCGGCGACAGAAAAAAAATCTTTATTAGGCCAGCAGCACAGCGTTAAACATGCATAATATTTCTCTGACGTTTCGCTAATCACCTACATTCTCCCTGTGATATTAAAAGTTTTTTTTTTTAGGGTGAAATTTCAGCCCCCCCGTTTATTTGCGGAGTAAATAACAGACGCGCGCGCAACTCGGGTTCGAGAAAAACGCACTTCAGTTTGTGGCCCCCCAGGAGCCATTACATTACATTACAGGCATTTAGCAGACGCTCTTATCCAGAGCGACTTACACAACTTTTTACATAGCACTTTACATTGTATCCATTTATACAGCTGGATATATACTGAAGCAATGCAGGTTGAGTACCTTACTCAAGGGTACAACGGCAGTGTCCTTACCCGGGAATCGAACCTGCGACCTTTCGGTTACAAGCCCAGTTCCTTACCCACTGTGCTACCAAGCGTGCGATCCCAATATTGCGTGTCTGATCCTGCAGAATGTTTTCTAATCAGCTCGCTGTCTCTCCAGGCATTTTAATATGTGACCCTTTTTTTTGTTTGTTTCTTTTTTGCGTACACATCCGCAACGCCGAGCGCCGCCAGGCTCACGACGGCGGATCTGAACGAGGAGTCAGGAAGGTTTGGGTTGCGTCCGTTTGCTCAAAACGGTAAGGTTGCGATCTGTCATTGAACTGGGGGGCCTTTCCCTCGTGTCTCCAGCGTGCCGCCGTACACTTCCCCAGCCTCACGCGCTCCATCTGAAATGACCTCTCGCCCCAAACACCGCCGAACCAGATCCAGCTGGTCTTTTCGGAACGTGTTTCAGAGCTGTGCGTGTGTGTGTGTGTGCGTGTGTATGTGTGTGTGCGTGCGTGGGTGTGTGTGTAATAACTGTATAACTGTACGTGCGGGTGTGTCTGTGTGTGCGTGTGTGTGTCTGTGTGTGCGTGCGTGTGTGTGCGCGTGGGTGTGTGTGTAATAACTGTATAACTGTACGTGCAGGTGTGTCTGTGTGTGCCTGAGTTTGTGTCTGTGTGTGCGTGTGTGTGTGTGTGTGTGTGTGTGATAACTGTATAACTGTGCGTGCGGGTGCGCTGGAGAGGAGGCGTACTCACCGGCATGGTCTGGCTGCCATGCAGGGCGCTGATTGCAGTCTGGGCTTCGGCGTGTGTGGAGAACTTTACAAAGGCACAGCCTGGAAGAGACACACACACAGACAGACAGACACACACACACACACACACACACACACACACACACACACACACACACACACACACACACAACACACACGAGCACACACACACACACACACACACACACAGAACACACACACACACACACACAGAACACACACACACACACACAGAACACACACACACACACACACACACACACACACACACACACACACACACAGAACACACACACACACACACACACACACAGAAGCACACACACACACACAAAGCACACACACACCACACACACACACAGAAGCACACACACACACACACAAACACCACACACACACAGACACACAGACACACACACACACACACACACACACACAGAGCCCTTATTAAATGCTGTGCGCAGGAGTAGGGAACCGTGTCAGAGCATTACAGGAGAGGCACAGAGGCTCCTGTGACGCAGCTGGCTGCTCCTCAGGCATCTCGAGCTGCAGGCCTCGTGTACAAACTGCACCGACGGAGCAGAAAAGCATGCCATTTAGCGCCCGCGCCGCCCATCCCGCCGCATATTAACACGAAATGCGAAGTGATTACCCGTATTTCATGCAAATTCATCAGCATCAACTACGCTTCCTGGAATAGCAAGGTTGGAGCACTCACCGATGGCAAGCACCTTCGCCACGTACAGGACATCTTCTTTCCAGACAAGACGGAACAATAATAACAATAAGAATTCGCCACGCGTGTTCTTGTTTGGGAAAAAAAATGGAGACGGTCGTTTTTTTAATCCATTTATACAGCTGGATATATACACTGAAGCAATTTCGGTTAAGTACCTTGCTGAAGGTAGGACAACGGAAGCGTCCTTACCCGGGAATCGAACCCGCGACCTTTCGGTTACAAGCCCGGTTCCTTACCCACTGTGCTACGCTCCGTCCAAGCCGCTAGTAACCGCCACTGCTACTGCGCCGAGCCGCGCGACAGGCAGCAGCGCTTTCCTTGCAGACTGCTTTCAAGTAGCTGCGGGTTTTAATCCGGCAGATCCGAGTCAAGCCTTAAAATTTAAATTAAAACATTACATTGAAACTAGAACTATGCATAATACACTAAAAAATGACTTTATGTAATCAGGCATAATGACGAAGAAAAAAAAAAATGCTGGCAATTCATTTTATTCTTATTACAGCCAGGAAATGTAGATCCCAGGGGTTAATGTTTCAGACTACTTTCTGAGACACCTTCCTTCCGTTTTTTTTATATTGTGGGAAATTCTTTTAAAAAAATGACAACCTGCTCAATATCGCCACAGATGTCTGCACAAATGGGGATATGAACAGAGTTCTCACAGCCGGGCGCTCGGGGAAAAGAAGGTTTAAAGGTAGAATTATCGACCTCGGGGAAAGAAGAAAAGAAAAAAACAGCAAAATAAAGATGAGCAGGGAACGGATATGATCATGCAAGCCCTACAGAAGGAACAGCTGTTGATGGCTTAAGTCCTGGGTTTTCAAACTGCGGGGAATGCTGAGGGTGTCCCTGGTCAGACTTCACATGCAAAGTCTATATATATAAATTCAGGAAAATATTTCAAAATATAAAACCTTAAAAAAAATTTTTTTTTAAATGAAATAACTTGAATAAATATAACCCTTATTAAGATGATGGGGGTCCCCTGGGTCCCCTGGGTGGGGGTCCCGGGACCCCCCGGGTTTCAGCGGTGCGCTTACCTTTGCTGTTTCCGTCAGGACCTCTTAGCACGGTGCACTCCTCGATCACGCCGTAGGGCTCGAACAGGCGGTACACGTCCTCCTCAGTCTGCTGTTTGTTCAGCATCCCCACAAACAGCTTCCTGTCTTCTGGAACAAAAAGCAGGCGAGGGGTTAAAGTGGAGCCCTGGCCGGTCCACAGCTACATTTAAAAAAGCGTTATTAACTCTTTATTAACGCTTTATTAACTCTTTATTAACGCTTTATTAACTCTTTGAAGAGCAGGGTTTTTTAAAAATGTCAGTGTTCTAGAACTCCACTGCTTTCAGTCGCCAGCAGTGATTGTGACATCAGCATTAGAATGTTCAGTCCCGAACATTCCAATCACATATTTGTGACCTCACACCTGAAAGGGCGTAAGGATGCATCTTGAATTCTGCGGGCCGGCTTGCGGAACGTCACGGCCCAATTTTTTCCCGAAAATCTGCTCCGTCAGCATCTTGCTGCCGTGTCACCCACCGGGTGTTTTTTTTTTTTTTTTTTTTTTTAAAGCCTGCCTTTTAAAAAAAATTCTAGTGACAATTGGGCTCGTTCATACACTGCCTTCGTAGGCGCTAGGCCCAAGGCCGCACGTGGCCCGGAAGCGCTGGCTCCGGCGTCGGGGAGCCGAGCGGTTCTCCGACACACCGCACGAAGCGTTCGTTTCGGAATCTTTTGTTCGCACGCAACACGCTCAGTTACCGTCGTCGCGGTCTTTTCGCCGCGAGCGAAGCGACGTTCAGAGTCCCCCTTCCCAAACGACGCGCTTCCACGGTGTCATGCCAGGGAACAAACGCTCACGCCGTTCGTTTTTGTGCGAAGCGTAGTTTTCAGCAGGGAAGATAAATGCCCTGGTGCTCAGCTCGCACTTTTACGTTGGCTTTGCTTTGTGCTCACAGATCCGCTTACAGACAACAGAGGACTGAGTCATATCTCATTCCCTTTGCCCGGAAACGAGCCAGCCGCGCACACTAGGCCTGGGTTAACTTCAATGTGCATTTTAAAGTATGCTTACTCTCTACGTGCTGATGAACTTTGACAGCAGTGCAGCAGATCGCTTAAACGTTTTAACAAAAAACACATAATTGCCAGATTACATTAATCAGCTGTGTTATGCACAGGTGAAAATCCTATAATCTATTAGCTTCGTTTCCAGGTGTCCAAAAAAATTAACGCATCTCTCAAATAATTATTTTACCCAGGTCTGACAGTGTCGCACACAAACTCACACACACACGTGTACGCATGTGCATGCGCACGCACGTATGCAGGCACATGCACGCACACAAACACGCAAGCACATACTACTGCTCATGACTTCTCAGCTGTGAACTGCACACACAAAAAAGAAGACTGTATAACAATGGAAAATAACAGCAATAGTTTTCGATGAAACCGTTCCCCCTGCTTTGAGTCCGTCCGTCCCCGTCCCGTCCCGCCCCCTCCCCTCACTCGCGACCTCTACGCCCGTGCCTGTGGCCAGGCCGGGACGGGCCCTGGGTCTTGACCCCGACCCAGTGATATCCATATTTATTATTGCAGCGGGGGGGGGCATCTCGGAATGCAGGACCCCTGGCTGGCTCTCCACCAAGCCCCCCCCACCCCTCGCACCACGCCCCTCGCGGGACCGCGTGATGCACCTTTCCCATAATCCCGAGCGTCAGAGCGCGGTCCGGGGGGCGCCTCCTCGCTCTTCATCGTTACTGGCAGGATCAGAGGGTGCGTCTCCAAACGGGGGCGATGCAATGTGACATCTGTCACGCTGGATTGGAGAGCATTTATCTGCGAAGAGGAGAATCGCTGAACTGGAAAATAAAAGGCCAAGATGGCCCTTCCTTTCGCTCCTGGGGAGGAGTGGGTGGGGAGGGGGGTGGGCAGGGAGGGGGGGGGGCGGGAGTGGGGGGGGGGGGGTGAGGCGGCGTCGGGGGTGGTCTGAATTTGACGGTGAAGAATTTATGTTCATTTGCAAAGACGGGGACCTACTCCCTATCTACTACTACTACACACACACAAACATATCACACACACACAAACACACATACACCCACGCACGCACGCATGCAAGCACGCACGCATGCACACGCAGGCACAAACACACACACAAACACACACACACCCACGTACGCATGCACGCTCCCACGCATGCACACACACACACACACATGCATTGCACTATGCTGTTTTAGCTCGAACCAAGACCTCCTTCAACACCTTTCGATAAAGAACGCTGCAAGTAAGTCCCTTACGAATCGTGCACTAGTCCTTGAGAGATCCCATACAGGCAAAGGTAATAAACTGGACGCTGAGTTATTATTCTTCCTCAGATTAATATTTATTGCAGTCAGACTATCTCAGGGCTAATCTGGGGCATTCCGGGCGGCGTAGGCGACAGAGGCATTCGTCCTTAGCGCGGTGGCGCACTCCAGGGACCGGGATCAAATCTAGACTGTCCCAGGGCCGGCGGCGGCAGGGTAGGAGGCGGGGGCTACACGAAATTCGGTGTGGCGTTTGCCCAGTAGGGGCCCAGCAGGGAGAGTTTCAGAGGACAGTGCTCAGGGTTTCACCCGTCACAGTGCGCAACAGTGACCCCTCTGGCCAGAGAGGGGAACTGCAGCCAGTCCGCACCCCACGGAGTGAGCCCTACGGTTCTCAGGGGAACAGACTAGGGGGGGCTAAAAAAAAAAGAGGACGCCAGCCCACACTTGAGGAGGACACGCATGCCATCCCCAAAATCGGAGAACGTCACAGAGATGGGACCGGCCTGCAAGTATGACGTGGACGCTTTAATTTGGGGGAAAAAAAGAAATACATCATAAAAAAAAACAGTCTTGAAGAAAAGGGGAGCCATCGCACACCCCGTACGTGAGATCTCTCGACGGTAATGGGGCTTATTTTGGCGGAACTCGACGGAGCTCGCTTTTTCGAACGAAAACGAGTCGAGGTTATCGGGAATTTTTTCCGTGTGCGCGCGGCAGGTTTGTTTGAGAACCTCAGAGCCCGTCCCGCTGCTGTCCAGGAATGGCGGGAACGGGTGGGGTGGGGTGGGGGGTGGGGGCGTGAGGACGGGCACGGATACCGTGCGCCCGCCGGGGCCACGTTCAAAGCCCCCCGTTTTTTTTTCGGCGCCGGCACCGGGGGGGGCGAGTTCGCCGAGTTCCTTCCCGCTCGGAGGGCCGCGGCGTTTGAAGGCACATCTAACGGGCGCATGAAAATTCATCACCTACAAGCACCCCCCCGCCCCGCACCCCCGCCTCCCTCCCCAAACCCCGCCCCACTCCACTCCACTCCACTCCGCACAGCCTGGCCTGCAGTTGAGCCTTTCAAACAGAACGGCATCTTGGGACGTTGTGGCTATGACTCATCCACCAAGACCCCAGGTGCCTGGCACACGGCGTGCAATCCCACGCAGAAAGGAACTCACACGCACACTTAATAAATAAGTAAGCACATTTAGGGGCAACCACCCCCCCCCCCCCTTCCCCCCTCCCGATTGATGATAGGTTCTCCCAGAAACAGCGCTGCTGAATGATTAACAAGGCAAAGAGGGCTAATGTTGTTATTTAAAACCTCCAGCTACACAAGAAAGGAAAGCAAGGCCAACCGCTCAAGACTGGGATTGCATTACATTGTATTTATTAACCGCGCTGGGCTGGATTTTATCGGTCACGCACTACAGCGCAGTAGACCAGCTGCGTGTCATCCAAGACCCGCTGCTGGAATCCCTGTACAAAATCTCTTTCGCTCGCATGCCTATTTTGGGGCGTCCGTAGACAGTGATGTCATTCGCGGTTATGACGTCACCCACCCGTAAGTCCCCCTGCCCCGTGAAAATCATTCATGGGTTTCAATTGTTATGGATAATAGCCAAAGAAAGCGAATCAAGAATTCGAGACGACCGTTCGTCTTTTCAAAAAAAATGCTTGTCACGATGATACATGCAATGCACATAAATAACTGAGAGTTCATCATTTCAAGGGTTCGAGAGAGATTTTTCCACGCCACGTACAACTCATCCATTAATGGTAAAATAAAGTACGATGTATCTATGACTCATGCCATGTACTCCAAGGTTAAATCTCAAGGGTTTACACACAGTGGATGTATTTTTTTATTTTTTTGACAGCTTCCACTGAATAGCAATTGGAGGCATTTCGGGATTATTTCTGTGGAATTCTGTGTGGAATTCTGGGACGTGGAGAAGGGGAAACTCCTCCACGGTAAGCCCGTGGATTCGCTTCCACGGATTTCAGATACCGGGGCTGTCGGTAATCCTGAGCCCGAGAGGAACGCGCTCGCCGGTGTTCGTACATCACTGATCGTCCACGGCAACCTGAGAACGCGCTCGGAATGAAACGATGAATCTTGTTTGCCCTCTCTTGCATTTTCAACCGTGTGTGTGTGTGAGAGAGAGAGAGAGAGAGAGAGAGAGAGGGAGGGAAAGAGAGAAAGAGAGAGGGAGCAGGAGAGGGAGAGAGAGTGTGTGTCTGTGTGTGTGTGAGAGAGAGAGAGACAGAGAGAGAGAGAGAGGGAGGGAAAGAGAGAGAGAGCAGGAGAGGGAGAGAGAGTGTGTGTTTGTGTGTGTGAGACAGAGAGAGGGAGAGAGAGAGAGAGAAAAGGAAAGAGAGAGAGAGAGAGAAAAAAGGAAAGAGAGAGGGAGAGAGAGAAGGCTGGTGTGTGAGATGGGTTGCTATGACAACTACTTATACAGCAGGCTGTCAGTCATGTTCCATTGGAGTTTGGAGCTGGGGGCGGGCGGGCGGGCGGGTGGGTGGGTGGGTGGGGGGGCGGAGGGGAGGGGGGGTCATCCCTCCATCTGCTTGCCAAGTCACAGTGTAAACTCCGCAGTCAGCCGCGGAGATAAGGACAAATTATGAACAATATTAAAGGCCCGATAAAAACGGAATAATAACGAACGAATAAATATATTAAAATGAATACGATACCGACGCGAGAGCAAGGCCGCGCGATACACCGCGCTGCCCCCCCCCCGGCGATAAGCGGCCGGCCAGGCGGGGGACGGGTTCGAGCGCCGTTCGCTGTCCGTCTTTATCGCGCTCGTCTGTCAGGACTAAAGAATCGCATTAGTTCAGAATACCAAACACCTACCCCTCCCCCCCCCCCCGCCGCCCCCCCCTCCATCCCGCCACCCCCCTCCTTCCCCTTATCTCTCAGGTTTTTTAGTTTGAAGACGCCACAAACCTGCTGGCACACACTGCACCTCACTGGGGGGGGGGGATTGATACATACAATAAGGGGCCCAGGTACCCACAGGAGAGGGGATTGGCAGACCAGTATAACCTCATCCTGGACGCGTCCAAAAATGCAATAAAAAATCAGGATATTAGCAAATCATACACTGTGATACTCCTTTTCCTTTTGTTTCTTTTTTTTTTTGGGAACCCTCCCTCTAGCCAGACATGCGATTCCCTTGTAGACGCTTTGCCGGGGGTAGCTGGGGGCTGCCGGGTGTTGACGTGCGCCCCCCCCCTCCCCCCGCCATGCCCCGTGTTTACAGGGGTTGCCAGTGGCGTCGCGTGAGCGAGGGTTGCCAGAGCGGGCCCCTGAATAATTACTCCTTTATGTGCTCCGTGTGCACTGCTGAGTGACGGATGGGTTCACATTAGCCTCGCCGCGCTGGAGCGACACCCCAGAAGACACACATTTACCTTGTGGCGACGAGGGGGGGGGGGGGGGGGCGGCAGGGGAGGACGGGGTGGGGGGGGGGGGGGAGTGCTGGGAAACGGGAACGCTGCTGTGCTTTCATATCCCTAATGATGACAGGAAATGAAATTCTCATTATCGTCTGCGGCCAATCGAGTACATCACCGGCCCGGCGCACAGCCTCTAAAGGGGCGAGGGAATGTGCGAATTTGGGCTTTTTTGGGCACTCTTTTTGAACGGTCCAGTTCTACAATCGTGTGACATCATCTCTGTGAGCTTCATCCAGAGCAACTTGGCAGCTGAAGCGACACGGTACGCGTATATACGATATGCAATACACAGGGCGCAATGTAAGTTTGGAAGACGAAGATGGTATATTGAAAAAAAATGCAGCTTTACGACAGCAGGGCCCCGCCCAAGATGGAAAACCGTAATCCGCTTCCCTAACCAATACATAACGCATCACCTTGTTTCTTTACAGAAAACTCTGTATTGAAAAACTGCACAAATAAATGCCCCACAAACCACAATTACCCAGACCCCCCCCCACCCAACCCCCACCCACATATGACCACTCATCCACTCCCTCTGGCTGGGGTGTGAATTTAAGCTCTCTCTCTCTCTCTCTCCGCACAATTGATTTGGGCCGTTCTTGGCCGGGACGGGGGGGGACGGGGGGGACGGGGGGAGAGGGGCAAGCTGCCAAATCCGGGCGGGGCGCGTGACCGCACAGCCTTGCGCTTGATGTTGTCACAAGTTTCATCATCCCCTTGTCAAGGCTGGTCATTCCGTCCGTGGCGGGGATCTATATAAAGCATCAGTGTGAATGGCAGGGAGGACTATTCACGGGACCTTGATAGCAGAGCATCAGCACATCCCTCTCTAAGCGGCCCTCTGGGACGTATTAGGCCTCAGTGCTTTAACTCTCAGCCTTTTACTTGGCAAAATAAAATGCAGCGGTCCCAGACCACTTTAATGCTAACCCATTTACACCAACACACACACACACACACACTCCTGCGCACGCACTCACACACACACACACGCGCACACACACTCCTGCGCACACACACACACACACGCAGGCGCACACACACTCCTGCGCATGCACTCACACACACACACACAGCAGGCACACACACACTCCTGCGCACGCACTCACACACACACACACACACACGCGCACACACACTCCTGCGCATGCACTCACACACACGCAGGCGCACACACACTCCTGCGCACGCACTCACACACACACACGCAGGCGCACACACACACACACACACACTCAGGCGCACACACACACTCACACACACACGCACGTGCGCATACACGCACACTCTTGCACAAGGCACACGCAGTCACACATACACGCGCACACACACACACACACACACACATAAAAATACACAAGTGCCCACGCTCACAAACACACACCATCACGCACACTCCTGACTACAGAAACATAAATAAATGAATGTTCACACACACAGACACACATAAACAAGCGCACGACGGACTTACTAAACAAGTACTTGTGAAAGAGAATGGGGTGAGAGAGGGAGAGAGAGAGAGAGAGAGGGAGAGAGAGAGAGAGAGGGAGAGAGAAAGAGAGAGAGAGAGAGAGGGAGAGAGAGAGAGAGAGGAGAGAGGGAGAGAGAAAGAGAGGGGGGAGAGAGAGAGAGAGAGAGAGGGAAGAGTGAGTGAGAGAGAGAGAGAGAGAGAGAGGGAGAGAGGGAGAGAGGGAGAGAGAGGGAGAGAGAGAGGGGGAGGGAGAGAGGGAGAGAGAGAGAGAGAGAGAGAGGAAGACACTGTGTTAACTGTTGCGTCATCCCTGTGAAATCCTCTACCGCAGAGCCGAAGATCAAAGAAGAAGAAGCACCAATCGCGCGCGGGGTTGCCACGGCGTTACTCACCGCCCTCCAATGTGTCGCCGCGCGTTGCGATCGGATTACAAATATCGCGATCGGACATTCTCTCTCTTCTCTCTCAGCCCCCTAGAACAACGACGGAGGTCTGAGAGAGGTAGAGCGCTCTCTCTCTCTCTCTCTCTCTCCTTTCCTCCGTGGGTTTTATTTATTAGGCGCGTCTGCGGCCTGCAGTGCGCGGATTGGCGGTTTCGGTTTTGGCGGTACAGGCTCAGGGGCCCCAGCCGGGGGCCCGGACGCCCCATTAAAGGGCCACACGCTGGTTACTGCCCGACTGAACCACATGACGTTTCGGCAAGGGGAGTGGGGGGGGGGGGTTAGGGTTAGGACGTAGCGAGAAAGTCTACGCACACCCAAATTTGCAGCAAAGGGGGGGGAATAAATAAATAAATAAATAAACAAACAAAGCTGAAAATATCTTAAATATTTCACCTCCGTGCCTCCATACGTCTGAGCGAATTTACACGGGATACGATAACAAAACGTGAAATATGACTCTCGTCCCGTGTATTGGCTTCGACACGTCGCCCCGCCGCCCGTAAATCCGGTAACCGCGGCACACCGTCTGTGCGCACCGAATATAAACATCCACAGGACCGCGCCGCTATTTATACCGTCTACCCGCGTAATGCCATTTACCATGCAGCCTGGCACCGGCGACGATATAGATTTTATTTTTCTTTTTTCTTTCTTCCGTCCTATTTACCAGCACTGGCTGTACCTCCCCGGCTACACCTTCACCCCCCCGAAGATCTTCTGGCCCCCGCCCTTTTTGGCCGTGGTCAACACCCCCTCCCGGCCCGTTTCTTAATTATTTTCTCATCTGTGGGGTGACACTGATTCGTGGGAGTAATGGCGGAGCCTCCCTTCCGCCTCCCTTTACCTCCTTCCACCCCTTTCTCCTGACCGTGCTTGCTCTCCTCCCACTCCTCTCTCCTCCTCTCTTCCCCCTTTTACCTCGCCATGATCTTGGGAGGCCTAATGAGTTGCCTTCATGCGGTGGTTGCTCTCAAGTAATTAACTTTTTTTTTTTAACGAAGGGCAAAATTGGCCACAGCAAGAGACAACGAACTGCATTAGACAGTCAACCTCGAACATGCACAGTGCGGTTAAGAGGCTGCCTGCCCTCTCAACCCTTTCAAAGGGGGTGTGAGATCACAAACACCACGCGATTAGAACGCTCTTACCCCAACGTTCTGACGCTGATGTCACAATCGCTAACTGGTCATTGGAGGCGGTGGAGTTCTAGAACACTGACTTAATAGAGTTGAAAAAAATATATAAAAGAACATTCCAAAAAAACCTTCTCTTCAAAGGGTTAAAGAGAAAAGGCCACGTTCCGAGCCTTCCCCTCACAGAACGGCGAGGGGGAGGAGCCAGAGCAGCGGCAGCGGCAGGAGCAGCAGAGAGCGGTAACAGCAGGAGGCCGCGAGAGAGAGACAGCTAAATTAGAGACGGGGCGAGGCCGGAGGAGGTGAGGAGGAACTTGTCAGAAAAACGGAGGGGGGGAGGGGGGAGGGAGGAGAGGAGGCGCGGAGAAGGAGCGATTCGCCAGCTGCGCCTTTGTGTGCGGGAGAGCCGAGCCGAGTCAGCAGCAGGACCAGCGGCCGCCGGCGGGTCAAGGCGCCGCACCGGTCACGCGGAGGTTTGGGGTGAAGCCCCGCCCCGCCCGCTCGCTCCGACCCGGGACGGCCCGGCAGAGAACCACGGCGCGAGGTAGGGAGGGTGGGGTGGGGGGGGGGGGTCCATGACCGCCGACGCGTTCCGTGCCGGCGATTCCGTTTCGGATTCCGCTCCCTAATCCATATTCATCCGGCGGTAATCTGGCGGTGTGTGTTAGCGTGCTGCTCCCCTCGCGGTACCTCCCACTCTCAGAAACTGCAGTGTTAACAGTTACGGGCGCGGGAAAAAAAAAAAAAGAATAAAGAAAAAAAAACGCTGTATAAGGTAAAGCTTCAAATACATAAATAAATAAATACATAAGCCTTAAAGCACGTCGGCGTCGCCGGTCGTGCGATTCCATATCACGTTGATTCCCCGATACTTTATTTAAGAGCAACCCCCACCCCTCTCCTAAAAAAAAAAATAAAAACAATAAATAAAGCTCCCAAAAAATAAAAAAGTTCACCACTTCAGCGCCCCCGTCGGTGCTTTCTCGTGCCTCTTTCTACAGTCATGTCCGAAAATGAGGTGCCAATGTCACGCAGGGCAGGACCACGACAGGAAGCCCTAACTCCTTAAGACAGGGGTGTCAAACTGAATCCCAAGGGGGCCGCAGAGTCTGTGGGGTTTTTTGTGGCTTCCTTTCAATCAACTGCCAATTAAGAGTCTTGAGAACAAGGCGTGTGGACTCCTTAGCCGATCAACGGCTTAAATGAAACACTTGTGTCGAGAACGCCCCAAAAAAAACCCAGCAGAGACACTGCGGCCCTCCAGGACTGGAGATTGACACCTGTTCTTTAAGGTGCAAGATCACGAACATCGGCTTAGAATGTTCTTAACTGAACATTCTACTTAACTGAACATTCTACTGCTGATGTAACGATCGCTACTGATTCATTGACTGAAAGCAGTGGAGCTGTAGAACACTGACAAAGAATAAAAATAGAAAAAAAAGACGTTCCAAAAAAACCTCCCTCTTCAAAGGGGTTAAAATGCACCGTGACAGCAGCTGACTGCGCGGGAAGCTCAGCTTCAGTTCCGCTGGTGCCCGGGCGGCACTTGAGCTTGGCAGAGATGTCAATTAGGGCAGGGGGGGGGGGGCCCGCTGGCTGATAACCACACCCTGTGTAGAGATTACTGCCCAGCCAAAAGCACAATACCCTGCCCCTCCCCCCCCCTAACCGCCCCACCCCTGCCCCCCACTAAAAATGAGGGGCAAACAGAGCAGCTCTGCCCTGAGCTCCTCCCCGCCGAAACCCGCCCTGCTGCGTTTTTGGCCATTGCCGTGGGGAGGCCATTTGCCCCCCCCCCCCCGTTCAGGGGATTCTAACGGGGGGGGAGGGAAGGCGTGTGAAACCCTGCTGCCACGGAGAAGTCCTTACCGCTTATTAAAAATGGATTAGAGGGAAGGGAGAGATAGAGCGAGAGAGAGGGGGAGAGAGGGGGAGAGAAGTGGCCAGCGTTCACTCCCCTGCCCCCCCCCAACACCCCCCATCCACCATCCTCCTCCCCCCTCCACCCCCCCCCCACTTTTCCCAGGGTTCCCATTGACAGCCCCATTTGTTTTCATTTTCGGGACGCTACCGCTCGATATCTAATGAAATAACCGTCCATACATCGAGCGAAACGTCGGGAGGGGGGTGCGGTGGGACCGTCGCGCGCGCGTCGCTAGCGGCGGCGCTAGCTTCGCTCCCATCTGTTTATCGTTAGGCGCCCGTCAGCCGCCGGAAAAAAACGGCGCAGTCGCTCTACGGCGTGCGGCCGTCTTTCCAGTGCCGCCATTATTCCTGCCTCGTGCCTTTTTAAAAAAAATATATACTGCAAACCTTTAGTTTAGTTTATTTGTTTATTTGACAGGGCCCATGCACAAGACAACCGTTGGGCCAGAGTTAGCTATGTAGCTAATTTACATCTGCGGCCGCCAAGGCCTGCCTTGTGATTTTATTTTCGAAAAACAAAAGTTTAATATTTAAAAACCTGTACCCCTGTCAGTATCCCCCCGCCCCTCCCCTCCCGCCCACCCCCCACCCCCCACCGACCTCCAATCCCCACCCCCACTGTCGCCAGCACTCTTATAGGTTTGCTGCAATCTCGCCGAGCTCTGGGGGTTTCTTGTTGGAACGAGCCACTCCAGCGAACGACTGCTGGATGGGGCCTGCTCCACCAACTGCATCGTTCCCGAAGAAGAGCTCTCGCTAATCTCCGGACCCAGGCCTTGGTTTTATCAGACGCTTATTTTCAGTTCAGCTTGGCTCGGTTCAATCAACTTTAATTCAAAGATGGGATTAAAGATGGGGGGGGGAGGGGGTTGTGGGGCGCTTATGTAGTCAGCACGGAGTGCGTGAGCCAGGGTAATTCGGTGCCTGGGAAAACGATAATTAAATAGAGTGATAAATGTTACGTACATACTGTATAGTTCGCCGCCTGTGTAGGCTTCTGATGAATTATGCATTCTGCGTTAAATGGAACTGGAAACGCTTTCGTCTTCCATTTCATTTTGTCATTGGCCGCGGCTATTGAGAGTGGGCGGGCATTAATTAAACACGTTTATGATTCTTGATGCGCTCCATTTCTCCATTTGTACCGATTTTTTTTTTCGGTACCAAGTGTTAAAACCTAGCTTGTGGCGATGCGCAATTCTCGCCTTTTTTTTTTTTTTCTTTCAAAACGATGCACACAAAAAATATCACAGCCCCCCCCCCCGAAACTGTAATTTGTAACAGACGCGACACGCGAGGTGGCGGCGATTTCTAAATCCATTTTGACATTTTCTGGCTCTGAACAATGGAGCGAGGCATTTGTCACTGCCTTGTGTACTTAGTTGGCTGCGCAGTAAGTGCACTTCGCTGCAGAGTGAGCTGCGGCGGCGGAAGACTGAAGCGTGCTGGCTCGCGAGCCCGGATTTAAATCACAGGTGCCCCGCCTTCTGAATAACGATAAATTGTTTATCAAGTCGCTGCATAATATTTCATATTTATGTTCTGCTTCATAATCCTGGCAATTCTTCACGTGACAACGCCGGATGGCTTTATTAAAACGATGGTTATGAAGCATAGGCGTTTTCACTTTGTATGACTTGCTGTAGTGCTCAAAACTGCTGGGTAGTCAGGTTGTTGACCTGCTCCCCTCACCCCCCCACCCCACCCCAACCCCCCATCCCATGCCCCCATATTTTTTCAAATTGTTACTTTTGAAGAACTTTCACTGGAGGCTGAAGAACACATTTGGGTCTCCTATCTTCATTTTGGGCTGCTGTTGTTGGGGTGTCTGGTATTAGTGGGTACCCCGCTCTTCCCCCTCCCCCCACCACCACAACCACCACCAACAGTAACTCAGTTACCACACCCAGCCCCCCCCCCCCCGAGCAGCTCTGCATTTGTGGGAACCCCCTCTTCCTCCACGCACCCCACCCACCCCCACCACCACCACCACTACCACTATGACCAACACTGACTCCTCTACCACCCCCAGCTCCAACCCCCAGCTCCCCCTCCCCCCAGAGCAGCTCTGCATTTGTGGGACCCCCCCTCTTCCTCTACCTACCCCACCCACCCACCCCACCACCACCACCACCACTACCACCATGACCAACACTGACTCCTCTCAGCCCCCCTCCCCCCCCCCCCACCCCCGCCCTGCACACGCACACCTGCGCCAGCGATTTCACCGCAGGGCTTCCTGTACGGACAGGAAGTGCTGCGTCAGCACGCGCTGCGAAGGAGAGCCAGAGTGGGCTAAGCTACACGGAAAACACACAGCAGCAGGAAACCTCTCTCGCAGGGAAAGAGGAAGTACACGTCCCTGCGCTTCGGCCTCCTCCAGGAAGCTCCCGTCCCGTCGTCTCCCGCCGCTGTGACTGACAGACATCCGCCCACAAATCGTCCCCCAAATACCCCGCCCCACCCCACCTCCCAACCCCCCACCCCAATGTCTGTCCTCCACTCTCCTTCTCTCCTGCGGCAGCATCGACAAGTCTACAAAGACAGCTACGAGTTACATCGTTCCACGTTTTCTAAACTTTTCCACACGGAAGAGCGTTTTTTCTGAAACAAAGTGCGGCCTTTTTTAAAAAAAAAAAATGGCCGATCACCAGGACGGGCTCGTGAACACGTCGAAATTCACCGAAATGAAATCCGAGGAGCCGTGAATGGCAGCCGCTCCAGCCCCGCGCAGGAGACTTTTCTAATGCCTTCTAGCTCCTTAATTACAGAACAATCATCTAATCAAGCCACAAGGAGCCAGTTGTGGCAACATCTTGTCATCCAATGATTAGGAAATTCCGGTAATTATGCGCCTGTTTAAGCCGCGAACCTGAACTGATTTTCAGACGGCTGACGCAGGAAAACGCGGCGAGCCTTCCCGCCATTTGTGCTCCTCCCCCGCTGGCTGAGTGTCCGCCGCGCGTGCTAGCCTAGCCGCAGAGCCGGCGAACGATCGGTGGGCTGGCTTACTGCAGGACCTTTACGCTGTGGTTTCGGGGGACAACGATAAGCCGTCCTTTCTCACACAAAAGCCCTGTGAGAGTATCCATCAGAGAGAGAGGGAGGGAGAGAGGGAGAGAGGGAGGGAGAGAGAGAGAGAGAGGGGGGGACCGACAGACCTTCCACCGGCACAGCCTTGACTGAAACATTATAAAGCTTTTAGAGGGAAAGGTTACAAATCAAAAGTAAAATGGGTTTTGAGGCCGCAAACCCCTTTGAAAATATGAACCTTTATGAGGAAATGCCCGAGTCTGAACTAGGGGACTTAAACCTGTCCTTTCACACGAATCAATCATCGCTGGATTGCAAGCAGCCTATATACTGTACGTGTGTGCGTGGGTCTGTGAGTGTGTGTGTGTGTTTGTGTGTGTGTGTGTGTGTGTGTGTGTGCGTGTGTGTGTGTGTGGTTGGTGTGTGTTTGTGTGTGTTGTGGTCGTGAGTGTGGTGGTGTGTGTGTGTGTGTGCGTCTGTGAGTGTGTGTGTGTGGTGTGTGTGGTGTGTGTGTGTGTGGTGTGTGGTGTGTGTGTGTGTGTGTGTGTGTGTGTGCGTGTGCATGCATGCCGTGTGTGCATGTGTGTAGTGTGTGTCGCGGCGCGTGTGTGTGCGTGTAATGTGTGTGTGTGTGGTGCGTGCGTGTGTGTGCATGTGTGGTGTGGCAGTGTGTGATTGCCTGATGTGTTGTGTGTCGGTTGGTGCTGTGAGGAAAAGTTTTAATTGTCAGTGATCGCTTGTCAGGGTTAGTACAATAGCATTTTTCTTCTAGTCTGTTGTGTGTTTGTACAGAGTTTGCTGGTGTTGTGTTGTGGTGTGCGGTGCGTGCGTGCGTGCTTGTGAGTGTGTGTGTGTGTGTGTGTGTGTGTGTGTGTGTGTGTGTGTGTGTGTGTGTGTGTGTGTGTGTGTGTGTGTGTGTGTGTGTGTGTGCGTGTGCATGCATGCGCGTACGTGTGCATGTGTGTACGTGTGTGCGCGGGCGTGCGCGGGCGCGTGTGTGTGCGCGTGTATATGTGTGTGTGTGCGTGCGTGCGTGCGTATGCGTGTGTGTGTGCATGTGTGCGTGTGTGCATGTGTGTGATTGCCTGAGTGTGTGTGTGTGTCGGTTGGGGGGGGGGTGTTGATAAGGAGAAGGGAAAAAAAGTTTTAATCTTCATGACGCTCTGTCAGCGGTTTAGTAACAATAGCATCTTTTCTTTCTATTTTTTTTTTTGTACAAGGCTTGCCTGATATTGAAACGGCCGTCGGACGGCAGGACTAGGGGGCGGCTGTATTTCAAATATCAACTGCCGGCGTCAGCGCCGCTCAGTAATGTGACGGATTATCTGAAATTAGCTCAGTCAATTCATCATTTCAAAGGGCAGCCGGTCCGGTGCCGATTAGTTATTCAAAAGAAGGGGATGGAGAGAGTGGGAGAGAAAAAGAGAGAAAGTGAGAGAGAGAGAGAGAGAGAGAGGAAGAGAGATGGACTGAAAGAGAGAGAGAGAGAGAGAGAGGGAGAGAGATGGACTGAAAGAGAGAGAGAGAGAGAGAGAGGAAGAGAGATGGACTGAAAGTGAGAGAGAGCGAGAGAGAGAGAGAGAGGGAGAGAGATGGACTGAAAGAGAGAGAGAGAGAGAGGGAGAGAGATGGACTGAAAGAGAGAGATGGACTGAAAGAGAGAGAGAGAGAGAGAGAGAGAGAGAGAGAGGGAGAGAGATGGACTGAAAGAGAGAGAGTGAGAGAGAGAGAGAGAGAGGAGAGATGGACTGAAAGAGAGAGATGGAGAGGGAGAGAGAGAGAGAGAGAGAGGGAGAGAGATGGACTGAAAGACAGAGAGAGAGAGAGAGAGGGGGGGGAGAGAGAGAGAGAGAGATGGACTGAAAGAGAGAGAGAGAGAGAGAGAGGGAGAGAGATGGACTGAAAGAGAGAGAGAGAGAGAGAGAGGGAGAGAGATGGACTGAAAGAGAGAGAGAGAGAGAGAGAGAGAGAGAGAGGGAGAGAGATGGACTGAAAGAGACAGTCGCTCTGCTGGGTGTTGGATCAGACAGGTCCCGCGTACGTGCGTCCGTTGGAATAACGCGCCCTGCTTTATGTGTAGTGTTAATCTGTACGGTAATCCCCGCCGTGCGAGCAGCTGCTGAGGGATCTGCAGGGACGCGGGAGCAGAGCTGGGACGTGCCTGCGCGGAGTTCGAGACAAGAACGTTTTCGTACAGCTTCCTCTCTCAGTTTTGACTTGACTGTACTTGTCAGCTCATCAGAATATATGGTTTTCTGTCATTTATTGGTTTGATGAAGACACCCCCAACATCCCCAACACCCTGACCTACCCCATGACTCCAAGAATACATACAAATGCGTCACCACAGCACAGCGAAATATCAGAAAATGATAACATTCAGAGTCATTATATCACCTCCATGCATACTGTACAAGAAATTTTTTGGACAAGTTCCCCCCACCTTGTGACAGATTACAGTCTCAGAGGGTCCGAGGAGCTCTGCTGTGGCTGTAAGTTAAAAGGCCTGTATGGCAAAAAAAAAAAAAACACCAGCGTGTTTCAGCTCATCAGGGTGTCATTGTCCACACGCACTGCTTTTTGCATTTCGCTTCTGCACTTGTGCTGTGTATTTCCCTCGGTTCCAATGGGGAGAAACGGAAAGAGTCATTTGCGAACACGTAAAACAATGTGCCTGAAAGCCACAGAGGTGGACGCAACCCTTCGCGGTGGAGGACGATGTCGACAGAGTCCGCCAAAGTCAGTCATTTACGCGTGCCCTGACAGGAAGTGGCCCTGACAGGAAGTGGCAGTCCTGTTAGCTTCTCCACTGTCTGCTGAAATGTGGAGGTGGGGGGGTGGGGATGGGGGTGGTTTTGGGGGTTTGGGGAGTGGGGAGGGGGTGCAGGAAAAAAAACATGAAAGCGAACAGCGAAAGAAAAAAATATACCTCGACAATTTCCAGTTCAATTTCCCGCCAGTGACCTGAGGTAAATAGCGGAATCAATGCATGCAGCGACTCGGGGGCTGGGGGGTTTGGGGGGGGTGGGGGTGGGGTAGTGGGAGGGATTCAGTACAACTACGACAGCGACACTCTTCAAGGTAAACTCAATCCATCACTTGACGATGTCAGTGCGTCGATCTCACGCATCTGATCCTGCTCCCCCCCACCCCCCCACCCCCGTATTCCATTTCGGCTCAAATGAAACCCCTTTCGGCGACCCCTGATTAATACACGCCCCCCCATTCCTACAAGCGCCCTTTGAACCCCGGGGTCCGCGGGACCAGACGAGGACGGCGGCGGAGGCCGAGGCTGGATAACGATGACTGAGGCACTGGGAAACTGCTGTCGTCACGGAAGCCATTGCGGCTCTTGGAGGTCATCACAGGAGCCATTGTGGCTCCTGGAGAACAGCAGATGGACCCAATCTGTATGGGCTGACCAGACCTGAATGTTCCCCCTTCCCCAATAAATGTTCCCCCTTCCCCATTAAATGAATAAATCCACCCCAAAAATGAAGTGATCGAAACCAGAGCAGTTAATACGTATAAAAATCCATCACACCTGATCGTTTCCAGAACATTTCACATTTAACTTTTAACACATCGGTACTTTCAAATTCGACTTTTCACTGTGTAAAAAAAAAAAAAAAAAAAAAATCTTTTATTTATTTTGTACTATTTCAGATGGAGGAACAGCTTTTTTTCTCTGATGTTTCCCCATTGTGTGTCTTCTCCCTCCGTGCACGTTTGAGATACGATACAGAACGCGAGGAGCACAAAGCTTACACGGTTCTTTTGATCGCCATGCCGACGTATTCCCTTTGCGCTCATGCAGAATGTCTCTGCGCTTCCCCCCCCCATGGGGGGGTCGTGAAGCCGCTGCAGTGAACGCGCTTATTTTGGGCGTGTGTTCGTGATTTTTTTTTTTTTAAGCGTAGACCGTATGGTCTGCAATGGTTCCTGGACTACATAACAAACAATCGATACTTCCTTACATCTCCTGCAGCAATCTTTATTGCCTGCTTAATGTAATTCTATATTTTCATGGCACAAAATTATTAGAAGTTTTGAAGTGCATTTTGATAGTAGTAGCTAACCAGTTAGAAAGTTGTTTTTTTTTTTTCTCCCTCTGGCAAGCACTTCAAAAACAGCCTTGCTCTTACAGTGTATGTGACCAGTGCATATAAGTGTGCTCATACTTTGGGGGGGGTGTGGTGGGGGGGGGGGGTTAATACTTTCCACTACATCAAACACACCCCAGATCTCAGTGTGGCCTCTTCCATTAGATGTGCCTGCATTTACCTGGAGGACACCTGAGTGTGTGCGGAAGCACGCATATTTAGCCACAGCGGATTACCCCGGGAGCGAAACCCAGTGGGGTACACGGGGGGGCACCAAACCTGCACCTGTTACAGCAGTGCACCTGTCTCGTTTTTAATCAAGCGTTCCGTTTAAATAACACAGTCAATGTTTTGCTTTGTGAAAATTTACGCTACCTTAGCTACTATAGCTTGTTCGTGCCACATCCTATTTATTGTTTTATGTCGTTTACGAAAGAAGAGGCCCAATGCGTTTACCGTTCATGTCCACAGCTACGGAATTCCGAATTCCAACCGACAATTTACAGAATACGGAATTTGGAACTTGCTAAATAAACACAGTGCGCGCGGAATATATAGTGTCTGAAAGTCAGATACGCTTCCATTTTAATGAAATGCGCATTAAAGAGAGAATATTATGTAGCTGGCGGCTGGTAGGTACGGTTTAAACCTTGATGTTGAAAAATCCGTCAGATGTGCTATGATGTCCATGTTTGTAGTCAGTCGTATTTTTATTCCTTCATCTCCCATCAGCACGTGTTTTTCTGACAAGCCAGGAGCGACATCAAGGATTAGAAAGCCAGGCCCCACTACTCGTAGTCCGGCTACTGGGCTCAAACGTTTTTTTTTGGCAGTCAGATGTAGTTTCATAAAATTAAAAACAAATGAATCTAACATAAACCAAACATGCATAACCGCACCGCGCTGACACAGAGCGGTTCGGCGTAGCCAAGCAGAGGCAATGGAAATGCCACAGGAAATGCCAGCGGATGAAGGTCAGCCGCGCAGCTTTTGTAATATTTGTGACGTTTAATTGCGAAGAGGCGTCGAGGGCTCAGACGCCAGCCGTGGCGTACGGTCGCTCTCAGCCAATCGGACGGCCGGAGCGAGAGACCGCAGGGTCGGCACTTCCAGCGAAGACGGCGCAGCCAATCGATAGGCTGCGGCACGAAAGCCCCAGCGTGAATTCTGGAAGGCGTCCTGAACGCGAACTTGGAATTTGGTTTCTGTTCCACGTACCGAACCTCTTAAGTCCCACGCGCCCCGGTCCAAATATGGATTCTAGTGGCTCTGCGCTTTTTTTTTTTTTTTTTAAATCTTCAAACCGACTGTCGCCTGTGCGGCGGTCAAAGTGAAGAGACCCTCTGCTTCTAAAAACGCCGGCGAGAAGAAGGACGGGGACGAGGAGGGCGGGCCACGCACGGAAAAAAGGCCAAAGAACTCGTGTGAAGTGTGAAAGACTCGGGATTTTTACTTTTCCTCTCAGAAACGGAAGAGAGGAAGAAACAAGTTCAAGGTCTGAGGATTGTGAAACGTTTTTTTCTTTTCTTTTTTTTAAACATTTTTAAAAATTTGTTATTGCCGTTTACTCAAGTCATTTCCAGAGAGCACAGAGACTTTAAAAGTGTCGCTCCGTGCGTGATGGCCTTTGCGGATGTAAAGTGTGTGTGTGTGTGTGTGCATGCGTGCGTGTGTATGAATTTGTGGGTGTGTGCAGGGGTGTATGTGTCTGTGTGTGTGCGTGTGCGTATGTGGGAGTGTGTGTGTGTGTGTGTGTGTGTGTGTGTGTGTATGTGTGCGTATGTGGGAGTGTGTGTGTTTGTGTGTGCTCATGTGGGAGTGTGTGTGTGTGTGTGTGTGTCCGCATGTGTCTGTGTCTGTGTGTGTGTGCGTGTGTGTGTGCGCGTGTGCATAGGTGTGCGTGTGTGTGTGTGTGCATAGGTGTGCGTATGTGTGTGTGTGTGTGTGGCCCTGAGCACTTTAAGACCCCAGCATGGCATCTGTGGCTTGGAAAATCTCCTGGCTGCAGCCTCTCCTCCTCACACTGAGCTCCCCTGCCATCTCACAAAGAGTCACATTCGCAACGCAGCCCTTTGTAAACACTATTTGTCTGTTTTGTCGATTCCGCGGTTTTCTAGTTTTTAGAGAATGTTCAGACGAGAGGGGAACTTTCAAGGGGTCTATTCAAGGCTTTCTGTAAAGAAATGAAGAATGCTCTACTTTCTAGTTTACTTTTAATAACATCATGCTTTTTGTTTTTTTCTCTCTCTAAAGAAATCATACAAAGGTTGTCGGAATTACAGCAAAACAATTAAATGTAATTCTGTACTTACCAATTTGTGGAGCACTTCTTTATGAAGTGGAAAGCATTTCTACATTATAACATATTTTAATAAACTGAAATGCAATAATAATAATAATAATAATAATAATAAGGGGCAAGCAAAAATTTTAATGTGTCATGAACAAAATGCAGAACTCTTAAGATGCGTAGTGAACTCAGAACGTACTGTCTCCAAAGATCCTTAGCCCCAAGACTGCCGAAAGGACTCTTTCACATTTTACATTCGATTGCTAGCCCTTTTTCTCCCTACCCTAGGCCCGAAATCAAGTGTGAGAAATTGGTCTGGTTTCACATCGGTTAAAAAGCTATACGTTCGCTGCCCTAAAGACACGTGATGCAGTTTTCTTTCGCGTTCTCGTATCACGTGTGAGGTCACGGCCCGAGGCGAAACTATCCGTCCACAGAGGGAAATGCGAAATTCGCAGAACATTCAACTGTAGGCAAACCGCGTTGCTGTGTTGTTCAAGCTTGGCAATATTTGTGTTTCCCGTAAGGCTGGAAATAAGCCAGAAGTCACACACACGTTATGTGCAAAAAAAAAATATTGTCAAATCATGTCAAAAGGACCATTTTGGTATTTAGACTAATGCCTGTTGTTTTAATTAACATTGTTAAGCATCTAATTTTACAAAATTAGCAAGCAAAACGTAGCTTTCTAAATGTAGTGCAATTAATTTTTATCAAAATATCCAATTAGTCTACTGGGAAAGAACAACAGTTACTGCCACTTATGTGCCATTTAGAATCTTGACTGCATGCTTATTGGATCCTTGGAAAATACATTTTTAGAATAAGATTCAGCTGACTGCATATGCTTCTGAAAAGATACCTACAGAAGAGCAACTATGGTTTATCTGTTTGAAGCCAAGAAAAATATTGTAATGATCCAATCAGTTCTTTGCGCTGATCAGTTGTAAAAATTTGTCATACACATTTGAACATAACCAGGGGCTTTAAGTGAAGACATCGATACTTGTTTCACATTTTTGAGTGGTGGTTTTATGTGGTGTTTGAGTCATTTTGAATGAAACTCTTGGTAGATATCACGACTCCAAGTCTTCCCATTGTCATTTTTTTAAATATTGGGTAATTTAGCGTGTTATTACACAATGCATAATTGTGCCTTGTCCTTTTTGTATTTAAGCCTTTCGTGTTCGGCTGAAATGTTATTATGTGCAGTTGACAGCGTAAATATTATTTGATTTCCAATTCATTGGTATTTGAGTATTTTTTTTCTCTATTTGGAACCAAAAGCCTACTAGGTATAAAGTGTTTAAAAAAATCAGCCTACTCATAACAAAGAATATGTACAGACTCAGATATCAGACTATGGCTATGGAACTGCAAATTTGTAAAGTTAAAATTGTTATTTTCACTTCACATGTTTTCACACGTGCTTTCACAAAAACCTGAGTACATAGCAGCCCGTTAGTAAATGAAGGACTACCTGTACAGCCTTTACTTCATTAGCGAACCAATTTGCCAGATGGTGTGCCCCTCCCCCCCAGTCTGTACACAAGTACTAGTCCTCTTCCTCTAAAGCCCCACCCCCCAGTGTGTACAGTCTGCACACAAGTACTAGCCCTCTTTCTCTAAGGGCAAGGTCATTCCTAGCTTAGGAAGAACCAGCGCTGATGGAATATCATACAGTCTGACGTATAACGCTTGAGTAGAAGCTACGCTAGCTTAGTGCGCGCAACACATGATCCGGTGCAATAAAACGCACACAAAAGTGAAATAGCCAGGGAAGCCTGATGCTGTAAAGCACTCAACTTAATTGCTTTGACTCCACAATACATTTTCTCTGTTTTCATTTTAGACTTGTTAAGCAGGCCAACACACTGAAGACGTGACATCCCATTTAAAAAATAAATAAATAAATAAATAAAACATCGTTTAAGGAACGGGTGAAAAAAAGATTTTTTTTTTCCATTTACCAAGTGCATGATGTCACACCTTTAATTGTCTCCACACACAAAACAACGGACAGATTTGGATTGTGGGATTGAGCTCATGGCTTGAAGCCTGAGACGGGGCACTACGGTAATGAAGGCACCCTCAAACATTTAATTTCCTGATTTTCACTTAAGCCGCAACCCCCGTCTTTTCCGACGGCTGCATAAGGCGATCTCCAGTTGTCCTTGCCTCAAAGGCAGCGGCACTCGAAATGTGTTTAGATTTGGTGCAGACATCAAAGAGTCCGGGAGCTTATTTTTCCAGCGTTTTGAGCCCCCCCCCGAAGGCAGATATGATTCTGAAGCCCGTATCCCCAGCAAATAGTTTGGGTTTCCAAACCTTCGAGAAATCTCATTCCTTGCCGGTCTCTGTTGCCTGCTTGGCTCTGTTATCGTCCGATAATAAGGCACAAATGGAGAAAGTCTTGTGCATAACAGACCCATCAATTATTACGATAAGATGTCAACAAGAAATGTTTAAACCGAATTGCAGGCATCTCTAGCCAGGCACACACTGTTCCTGCTGTACTGACGTCCATGTCAGCTGTCTGACGGACCATATTTCTCCATCTTTCTCTTGTGGTTATGCTATTCGTAGTTTCCCCCACAAAGGCAGCATAAGCCTTTACATTTTTTTCATCCATAAAATTTCAATGCATTACACAAGAACAAGTTTTTAAAGGGTAAGGTTTTCGCAATACGCTTTGTCATTAGGTTTGAGTAACAAAACAAGGATTTTCACTTACCATTACGATAATGTAATGACTGTAATGTAAAATAAAAGCAATGTAATGTGTAATGTAATGCCTGTTGTCATGTTAATACCACAAATAAAGCAGGAATGGACACATCCCATTAATCAAACCTGACCTTAATTTGATAGCTTCCATGTTTACATACAAGCAATTTTCTGATTAGTGTAGAACTATGAGCAGCGACATGAGCAGAGAATATACTGCAAATAGGCTCTTCGCACACACGTTTTTGACATTCCATTAAAAAAGGATAACAGCTTCACCAGATAAAGTGTTCATTATTACCAGCAATGCGAGAGTCTGCATTCACTATTCGAACACCATTGGAGGTACAGTACAGCGTACTTGTGAACAGATTTTTGGGACGAGGGCACATCAGATATTACGCAAATATGTTGACCCTATCCCCAATTTACGAGCAACTGCAGCAAAGGCTCTGAAATTTGAGGCATCGTTAGCAAAACACCACGTCACCAATTCCACATTGACCATCCAAATCTATCTCCATTGAGATGCTTTTGCGTTCTCATTTCATTTCCATTTTTTAAAAAAAAGGCATTTATTTTGTCCTATAACCTTTCCTCAGCAGTCGCCGGCATAACCATAAACAGCGTGTGGTTTTATATGAGAGCGCACTGCGATGTACCTACATGCACCCTGTAATTAACATGATTGAGCTAATGACTGTGAAAATGCTTGCATCTAGGGTCATATTTTTCCATTTTATTAAGATATCCCTAGGAACGGAATATCATTGCGTGTAACGCCGACATTATAGGAAGTGCTTACGAGTCCTTTATTTACTGTTTCTCCTGTTGTGCTAATCCAGAAGTGTTATGACCTTAAACGTGAAATAAAATAAAACGATACGGCCCCCAGTAAATTTCCCGAGCAGACCCCTAGATGTTTCCGATGGCCTGAAATCTGCAGGTAACCGACTCAGGTGCGGCTTCGGAAGGAGCCGCTGAAGGTGCCGCCAAAGCACTTGAAAGGGATTGTGGGAAAGCATGACGACGCTGGATTAACCTTGCCTGTAAAACCGTGAAAAAGCCGTCTGAATGCGTTGCCAAGTAAACAGAAGCCCGCTCGTACGAAGTGGAAAACAGCATTAGAAAACGCACCGAAGGAATACTGTTAACCAAGAACTGAGGGGGTGGGGGTGGGGGATTTTGGTCATAATTCATGGCAACCACAATAATAAAAAATAAGCTAATCTCAGTTTGAGCCACAGAGAAATGGGACCTAGAAAAAATGAGGGGTCTTCTTATAGACGCTTCAGAAAAGGCGATGATGTAATTAACAGGGTGAAAGGGTGTGTGTGTGTGTTTTACTCAGCAGCCGAATTGAATGCGGGGGTAAAGCGCGCCCCTATGTACCCCTGTACCCGCAGCGGCGCGATATTAAAAGTGCTCGTGGAAAAGGGAGCAGGGGGAACGCAGATTTATGGTAAATCGATGGTAGGCCATGAGGTAAAGGGGGGCGGTGAGAGGGCGGTTGTTGAGAGCGGGGTTACTCTTTTCGGTAAAGCCCTGCAGCGGGGGGGAGGGGGGGACACAGGGAGGGATATTTATCCGTTCTGAAGAGGCGAGCCGGCCGGCGTCAGGGTCAGAAACGGCAAGCGGAATAATTTTTTAAAAATCGGTCTCGCTGGGTTTTTTATTTCGGGGATCGTCTCCCTCGGTGTCTCCCTCCGTACAGCGCAAAAAAACCCCCCAAAAAACGCGCGACGGCTCCCGTCGCCCTGCCAACCGCTGCCAGCCGTGGAGAGCTCCGGCCACCGCTTACGATCGCGGCCGCTCGTTATCATCAGCCTTTCGCTTCTCGCCCGTAAATAAAGTTTCATTAGAGGCGCGTCCTTTAAAAAACCCATAAAGCATTAATATGGACTCGAGGGCTGCCCCGCCGGGGCCTCGCGCTCATCCGCGCGCGGGACGGTCCGTTTCGCCGCCGCGCCGTTAAATATGAACACCAATAAAAAGAAATCGCGGAACGGCAAGGCGCACTCGAGCCCCCTCCAAAAAAAATACCACCCACCCAACACACCCACACGCCCGCCCCTCGCCTGCACACCCACACACCCGCCCCTCGCCATCGATACGCGAGCGGCGTCCGCGGACGGAGATTTATTTCAATTCCCCGGCGCGTTTGCGCTGAACAAATTTCGGGCTAATTATAATGTAAATGGTACGAAATGCACTCTGTGACCATAAAAATCCCCTTCGCGCCGCTCGGCGAGCAAACACCGCCTCCCCCCTCCCCTCCTGTTTGTGTTTATCCCACAAATAAGCTTGCACGCTCACGAACACTCTCTCTCTCTCTCTCTTTCTTTCTCTTTCTCTTCCTCCCTCGCCCTTGACTGCTTCCTCTGCCACATGCATGCATGTGCACAAAGATACACACGTACACGGAGTGTAGCACAGCGGGTAAGGAACTGGGCTTGTAACCGAAAGGTCGTAGGTTCGATTCCCGGGTAAGGACACTGCCGTTGTACCCTTGAGCAAGGTACTTAACCCGAAATTGCATCAGTATATATCCAGCTGTATAAATGGATACAAGGTAAAAAAAATGCCATGTAAAAATTGTGTAAGTTGCTCGGGATAAGAGCGTCTGCTAAATGCCTGTAATGTAATGTGCACATACACACACGAACACACGTGCGTGCATACACACCCACACTCATATACACACACACGCACACACGCACACGCAGCCCCACACTTTCCCGTCCTCTGTCTTCCCCCCGTCCCGGGCAGGGTTAGCGATGCAGCGAGTTTGGGCTCTCCTTCCATCTCAGAAAGCCATCAATTCCCGCGAAACGCCCCCCCCACCCCCCCACCCCCCCACACACGCGCACATCGCGAGGCTCTCGCTGCTAATTTAATTACGCCCAATTAAAAGCGGATCGACGAGCGAGCGTCAAACACGCCCCCCGTCCCTCACGGGCGGGCAGCGGCGCGCGGAACGGGGTCTCCGCGCTAGGGTACGAGCCGTCACTTTAGCGAAAGAGAGGCGCGCTGTTTTCGACACGGAGAAGAGAGGGGGGGGGCCGGGGATTTGGGGGGGGGTCTCTCAGAATCCATCTTCTTCCACAGCCCAAACTGCCTGCAGAGGGAGTCTCGGCGGTCAGGGGGTCTGCCCGCCCAGTGGTCTCTGAGTTTCAGACGTCCTGTGACAGGTGAGAGCTCTCCCGCCACCTACAGCCTCGTTAAGACTCTATGGTCTCTACCTCGTTAAGGCTCTACGGTCTCTACCTCGTTAAGGCTGTACGGTCTCTACCTCGTTAAGGCTCTACGGTCTCTACCTCGTTAAGGCTCTGCGGTCTCTACCTCGTTAAGACTCTACGGTCTCTACCTGGTTAAGGCTGTACGGTCTCTACCTCGTTAAGGCTCTACGGTCTCTACCTCGTTAAGGCTGTACGGTCTCTACCTCGTTAAGGCTCTACGGTCTCTACCTCGTTAAAGCTGTACGGTCTCTACCTCGTTAAGGCTCCACGGCCTCTACCTCGTTAAGGCTCCACGGCCTCTACCTCACTAAGGCTGTACGGTCTCTACCTCGTTAAGGCTGTACGGTCTCTACCTCGTTAAGGCTCTACGGTCTCTACCTCGTTAAGGCTCTGCGGTCTCTACCTCGTTAAGGCTCTACAGCCTCCACCTCGTTAAGGCTCAGCGGTCTCTACCTCGTTAAGGCTGTACGGTCTCTTCCTCGTTAAGGCTCTGCGGTCTCTACCTCGTTAAGGCTCAGCGGCCTCTACCTCGTTAAGGCTTGAGTCTCCACCTCGTTAAGGCTCTACGGTCTCTACCTTGTTAAGGCTCTACGGTCTCTACCTCGTTAAGGCTCTGCGGTCTCTACCTCGTTAAGGCTCTGCGGTCTCTACCTCGTTAAGGCTCTATGGTCTCTACCTCGTTAAGGCTCTGCGGTCTCTACCTCGTTAAGGCTCCTGACAGGTGAGCGCGGCGACGAGGCCGAGCGCTAAGCGCTTTCCCTCCAAAAACCTGTTGCCACGGTTACCCAGAGAGAGACTTCACCCCCACTCTCCCCCCCCCCCCCCCCAAACCGGGGAACAAAATGATAGAGCAAAAAAGTGACTAACACCCCTCCACACCCCACCCCTCCCTCACTGCCCCCCCCCGCCCCCCCACTGGAGAACTGTGCTCCCCATTACTCCTCGTGCTCCCCGAGAGGAGCGGGTCCTTCAGGGGAGCGAGTGCGGACTGACAGATGCCGTGGCGGTAACTCGAGTCGCGGTGGAAATAGACGGCGAGCGCCCGCTCCCCCCCCCCCCATCAGCAGGGGGTCCCTCCCCCCCGTCGCCGCCGCCGACCGCTGTCACTCCGAGCTTCGTTTCAGGTCAGGGCGCCTGGATGAGGGCGCGTCCCGAAACTGATGATGCGCTGCCCCGAAAATAAGAGACAATGAAGCCAGCGGAAGCGGGCTCTGAAAAGGGGTGTGGACTGAGGGAGAGGGGTGTTTTATATCTGCCCACATAAGCACACGAACACACACACACACACATACTGTAGCACACACACACACACACACACACACACGCACACACACCCTCACTTCCCCCCCACTACCAGCTCACACAATCCCACCCACACACCCACACACACACACACAACCCCACACGCGCACGCACACACGCGCACGTCCACAGGCCTCAGATCCTCAGTTCCGCCAGGAAGGCAGGTTGAGAAGGGGAGTGGCCATCGGAGACTGGATTAGGGCGTTGTTTTTCCGACGCGCTCAGGCTGGCGTGATCTCCTATGCAGATCACATCTGCGGCTAATTGACGGATTTGCTGGGGGGTCTCAGAAGGGGCCCCGGCGTGTTCCGCTGTTTATTTTCCAGAAACGGCTTCTGTTAACTCCTCCCTCGCCGGGCGCCCCCTTACCCCCCCCCCCCCCCAAACACGAAAAAACATGGCCGACACCGCCACAACCGAGACCCCTCCCACTCCGCTCCATCACCGTGACGACACTTACAACACGCCTCCCCTTATTTATGTTTTTCTATCATCTAACTTTGTTTTCTTTTTTATGGTTGTTCTCTGAGACGGAGGGGGGGGGTGGCGGGGACCGGGAGGCGTTTGGATGAATAACTTTATTAATAACGGAGCGTTCTGTTTTCTCCCGGACAGCTCGAGCTCGACGGTTTCGTGTAAAAAAATAAAATAAAATAAAAAGGTACTCTGAATACAGTACGAAGCGCACGCCTGCCCAGAGTCCTACAAGCTGTTCCCAGACCGCGGGAAGCGAACGGCTCGCATGAACAGCCATGCACCGGCAAACAGACATACATTCTGACATTCAATCAGCCTTCTGGAGGAGCCACATCAAGGCTCTCTCTCCCTCTCTCTCTCTCTCTCTCTCTCTCTCTCCATCTCTCCCTCTCCCTCTCTCTCTCCCTCTCCCTCTCTCCCCCTCTCTCTCTATCGCGGAGGAGAAAAGCGCTTTCCCGCGCTCGGAAGGACACACACTCGAACAACGCGAAAGGCGTACGGTGTGCTTTTACACACACACACACACACACACACGCACGCAGGGAAGAGAGGCAGCGGCTGAGAGGGGGTGTTAGGAGTGTGTGTGTGGGGGGGGGGGGCGGTTAGTCGGGAGGGCGGCAGGTGATGATCTATTTTTTTCCCATTACCCTGCCGCACACGTGAGGCTCATTTACATTCACGCTTATCCAGATAATGAAGCTCTCGTTCGGGGGGGATCCTGCGGCGAGAACAATGAACCCAATTACCTCCCGCCGCACGCGGGCTGGGACGGCAGGCTCCGAGACAGATGGGAGAGACCGCGGTCGGCCCGGCAACCCAATCACCCCCCCCCCCCGACACACACACACTGCGCCCCCCCCTCCCTAACTCCCCACCTCGTTCGAGCGTGTGTCGTTACTTATCAACAGGCTGAGGCCAGAGAGCCGGGATCATTACATCAAACACAGCCCCCACCCCTCCACCCCCCCCACACACACACTGCCCCCCCCCCGACCCACCCCCCCTCCCCCCACACCACACACTGCTGCCCCCCACACACCCCCCTCTCCCCGCACACACACACACACACTGTCCCCCCTCCCCACATACACACACACACACACCGCGCCCCATCTCCCTCCGTCCCTCCCCATCCCGCTCGAGCGTGCGTCGTTACTTATCAACACAGTTCCCCCCCCACCCACCCTGCCCTATACTGCAGCCCTATGAAGACTGGGTCCCCTGAGCCCCCCACGTTTCTCCCGTACATCCCCTTTCCTCTGTACCCCCCCCCCCCACCCCCTTCCTGCGTGCGCTATCGGCAGACGTTTCGTCTGTACGCACGCGCACCACTTCGGTATCTTCCCTTCAAGGCTCTGCTGGGGGCCTGTCTTCTCTTGGCGGTGATTTTAATTGGTTCAAAGCTGTGTAACGGTACCAAAAAAATGTATAATGCTACGTTAAAGCGTTTAATGTAGCACTTTAGTGAGCAACGCGTGTTATGCGTTCTCACGTGAACAAAATTATTCATGTGTTAAAACTTTTTTTTTTTTTTTTCTTCCCCTGGCTGAATTTAACATGGATACCCACCCACCCAAGGACAGAATTAGGTCTCACAGGTAGATGTTTAGAGATATGTACTAAAAAAATATGCATATTTGTACATGAGAGCTTCTGCTAAATTAATGTAAAGGTAAAAAAAGAGCATAGCCAAGGTGATTTTTTAAATTAATTACGCATACTAAATACCCCGCGACCCTGACCAGGAATAAGCGAGTATAGATAACGGATGGATGCATGTATACTAAATACTAAATAGAAGCGTACTTTTATTTACTATACTCCTTACAGAGGAAGGTGCCATCAGCCTTGTTCAATGGTAAATGGACTGCATTTATATAGCGCTTTTATCCAAAGCGCTTTACAATTGGTGCCTCTCATTCGCCAGAGCAGTTAGGGGTTAGGGGCTAGGTGTCCTGCTCAGGGGACACTTCGACATGCCCAGGGCAGGGGGATTGAACCGGCAACCCTCCGACTGCCAGACAACCGCTCTTACCTCCTGAGCTATGTCGCGAGCTATGTATTAAAGGGCATGCAGTCAGGTATTAAAACGTGACACGTACCACGCTCCATACTGTGCAGAACCGAAACATTTTGATACACCATAGGGTGCGGAACCAAACAGTTAACTGAACATGGTAAATGGTAAATGGACTGCATTTATATAGCGCTTTTATCCAAAGCGCTTTACAATTGATGCCTCTCATTCGCCAGAGCAGTTAGGGGTTAGGGGTTAGGTGTCTTGCTCAAGGACACTTCGACATGCCCAGGGCGGGGGTGAACAGAAGAAGTTTGCCTCTTCCCGCACTCTTCTCTCTGTCTGCTTTACTTTCTATTCCTCCGCTCTCTGCCCTCCATCATTCCTGTCCCACTGTCCGTCTTCCGTCTTCATTACGCCTGGGTGAACCGTTTCACCTCTGACATCCCCTCTCATTACACTACACCGCATTGCTCTCACACTCATCTCTTTCCCTTTTCCCCATCCACCCTCTATCTCTCTCCCCCCTCCCCTCTCTCTCTTTCACACTCTCACTCTTTCTCTCACTCCTCTTATCCCCCTCCCTCTCTCTTCCTCTCCTTTCACTCTCTCCGCCCATCTCCCCCTTTCTTTCTCTCGCCTCTCTTTCTCACTCTCGCTCTCACTTTCCGCTCTCTCCCACTACACAAAAATTCAAAAAACAGCCTTATTTGCAGGATAACAAGAGATAAATAGTACCCTTGTGTAAATAAAAGCACGGGTAAATATCTGTATGTTATTTCTCTCCATTTTCCCTCCATCCCACAGGGCTTACTGTGCTGATAGTCCTGAGAGTACGCGCTTCCACTGGGGGGCCATCCTCACTCCATCCAACAGTAATAATTATCCTTATTTTCGACCCCCCCCCCGAGTCTGACCGGTCTCTCGTTTTGTACGTGCAAGGAGCTGAATCAGTGCACTTCGTCTAGGAGCCCGTGAACAGATATTAAGATCCTTTCAGATGGACTTTCAGATTGCAGAAATTGAAAATGCACGAGCCCACCACGCACCTCATTTTATTACGGTGCAGTCTTACGTAAACACTTACGCTGCTGGCCAACCACGTATAAGACACCTCAACATAACTCGGGACCCAAATTGCGTTGTCCGTCGGCGCAAGCGATAAAAATACAAAATCTACCACCCTGCTTTGGCAAAATCCGGGAAGCTGTCCACAGGACAGAGCAGAGATTGGGACACACGTTATATATGGCCTGTCTGGACTTCAGCGACGCTCCAAAGGATTGATTCCAAGGAGAGATATTTGGCGAGCGATTGCCAGAATATGAATTCCGCCCGGGGCGAATTCCGATGTGTGAACGCATACATCATGCGAGACCTGCCCCCCCCCACCCCCCCCTTATGGTTCTTTCACTATCGCCTCCTCTAACGTTCACCCCCGGTCGATCGATGTGGTAATTGACTCCTTGATCAATGCCGAACTTGAGGTTCAGCAGCAGACTCAACCTTGTGTTTTGTTTTTTTTTGTTGATGGGATCTAGATCTCCTGCGCTCTCTCCCCCCTCGCGTCTCCACCTCTTTTTAAAAAAAAAAAAAAAAAAAAAACTGCCATAACAAAAAGAGATTGGTGCAGATTTGCAGCCCCCCGCCTTCTCCCAGATCCAGTTAAGTTGCGATGCATTATTGATAAGTCACCAATTAGGGCTACGGCAATTTTCGACTGACCTTTTCCGAGGGAACATTATGCACCTGCCACGATACGTACTCTCCGCAAATTTCAAACCTTAATCTCCCCTCCAGAGCTTTTCGCTCCCTGCAGAAGAACGATCTTTCCTCGTTCCAGGGGGAAAAGCGCGTTACGCGTTTGGTTATCGGTTAATTAGCACCCGTGCTCTCTTCGCCAGAGACGGAGAGGGGCCACAGCTGCTCGCTCAGACGAGCGACTGTCTTCAGGACTGTCAGCGTCAACCACCTCGAAAACCGCATCTCCAGGTAGAAAGGCGGCAAACAAAAGCAGAGCGGATGAAGTTCCTGTCGGCGGCGGAAGTTCGCGACACCGTTCCCCTGACGCCACACATCAGTTAAGTCAGGGGCGTGAAACTTCGTGTCCTGGAGGGCCGCGAGTGCCTGCTGGTTTTTTTGGGTGCGTTTCACCACAAGTGAGTCATTTCAGGAGCAGTAAGAGTCACACACACACACCCCTCGTTGGTTTAAGATGGAAAGGAAGCCTCAAATACCCGCAGCCCCCCCCAGGATTGGAGTTTGCCACCCCCGAGTTAAATGGCACACAGCACGGACACACTGGAGGACCCTGACTGCACGGACACACTGGAGGATCCTGACTGCACGGTGTTCATCGTGGGGCGGAATCCATTTTACTTTGGTGAAAAACAAACAAGGCAAAGGATGGAAATTTTCACCGGAGAAATCGGTTGCTGTGATGAAGCCTTTCAAAATCTTTCTGCGTGTAAATTCAGCTCCACTCTTTTAGTTTCTTTCTTTTTTTTTTTTGCTGAAGTGACTGGGACGCAGTCGCATTTTTGCTTCCCTCCACCACTCCTTTGCACATGTGGCATGTGAGTGTGCGTGTGTGTCTGTGTGCGTGTGTGTGTGCGTGCGTGCGTGTGTGTGCGTGTGCATGCATGTGTGTGTGCGTGTGCATGCATGTGCGTGTGTGTAAGTGTGTGCATGTGTATGCATGTGCTTGTGTGTAAGTGTGTGCATGTGCATGCACGTGCGTGTGCGTGTGTGTGTGTGTGTGTGTGCGTGTGTGTGTGTCTGTGTGTGTGTGTGTGTGGGTGTGGGGAAAAGAACCAGGCCCCAAACAGCAGTTTCTTGGCAGTGGCCTAAGCCGGGTGATCCTGTGCAAAGAAGACAGACGTCCAAAGATTAATGGCCCCGGGGTGGGGGGTGGTGGTGGGTGGTGGTGGGGGGGGCAGAGGTAAGCAAGCGGCTCCCGCTTGACATCTCTGTCCTGGTAAGAGCACACAAATTAGCCGGGCCATGCCGTGAATAACAGACAGGGAGCTTTCATCAGTCCTATTTAACAATGCATGCAGGGTGAGTGGGTGTGTGTGTGTGTGTGGGGGGGGGTGTTGTGCAGAATCATTCCACATGCAGAACTTGCATAACGGCGGGGGGAAGGGCGGGGTTGGGAAAAAAAAAAAAAAAGAGTGTGATCTGCCAGTCTGAGATATGCATACGGTGCGTGCCTGAGTCGCATGCACTCGGAGTTGCGTGTAAGTAATATACGTCCCGGCTGTGGGGCCCTGTCGTGGCGGGGCCTGTTTAATATGCCCACGGCAGGGCGGGCCGCATGCAGAGGGACCCCGCACATCCCCTGCACCCGGCTGAATTTAATATGGGGCATAAATGTTTGACGCGCATCCGGCGCGGTGTGGAATATGACTGCGCCTAATTTATTTTGTCGACTGGCGCGGTGCTTTTCGTTTCCTGGGCCCGCTGACTTGTTTATTATTATTATTATTATTATTATTTTTCGTCTTTGTAGTCAATGCAGTTAAATGGGCAGCTGTTTTTGTGAGAGCTATCTGTAGATTGGTGCACACTTATCATTTTGTGCACGCGCACACACACAAACACAAACACACACACACACAGATACATATACATAAACATACACACATACAGCTCTCAGGATGTCAGGAGCCTCGGGAAGTGTTCAGGCGGAAAAGCTGAGCACATACTGCACATTGCCAAGTGAATGAACCTCACGAGCCCAGCATCCAGTTCCATAGAACGCTGTCAGCCTGCACATCCAACACAAAGATTTCCCCGCGGTCAGCGTTTCTTTTTAAAGCGCATCAAACAAAGGTGCGTTTCAAGTGTTTAAAGCAAAATCATTGTTTTTTTTGTGTTTCAATTTCACCGTCCTCGCACCGTACTACCTTCCCGAAACAGATCGCAGCAAACATTTGAAATGCCAGGACGAAATCCCCATTACATGCGTTATCAATATTTCACAGAATAATCAAATTCTTTCGGGCGACCGATACAAATCGCCGTCGGAAAAGGTCCCTCTCTCCCTGATACATATTTATGAATTATGCAAACATAATACATCACCAAGTGGTGCAAAGAACCAGAGCAAACCAAACCTGGGACAGCTACACTGGGACAGCCACAGCAGGATAGATACACCGGGACAAATACACTGGGACAGCTACACTGGGACAGCTACACTGAGAGAGATACACTGGGACAGATACGCCAGGACAGACACACTGGGACAGCTACACTGGGACAGCTACACTGGGACAGCTCACTGGGCGACACACTAAGAATACCTGGGACAGCCACTGCGCTACACTGAGAGAATACCTGAAGAGATACCTGGAAGCTACACGGACAGCTACACTGGGACAGCTACACGGGAAGCTACATGAGAACTACATGAGAGAATACCTGAACAGCTACCGGGACAGCTACACTGGGACAGCTACACTGAGAGAGATACACTGGGACAGATACGCCAGGACAGACACACTGGGACAGACACACTGGGACAGCTACACTGGGACAGCTACACTGGGACAGCTACACTGGGACAGATACACTGAGAGAGATACACTGGGACAGCCACACTGAGACAGCTACACTGAGAGAGATACACTGGGACAGCTACACCGGGACAGCTACACTGGGACAGCTACACTGACACAGCTACACTGAGAGAGATACACTGAGACAGATACACTGGGACAGCTACACTGGGACAGCTACACTGGGACAGCTACACCGGGACAGCTACACTGACACAGCTACACTGACACAGCTACACTGAGAGAGATACACTGAGACAGCTACACTGAGACAGCTACACTGGGACAGCCACACTGAGACAGCTACACCGGGACAGCCACACTGAGAGAGATACGCCTTCGTTTCTGTCGTCTTCACAAGGGTAAGGTCCGGTGCGACACAAAGGGAGGCGGGGCTCACAGCTGTCCGGCGCCGACCAGCTCCCCGGCACCAGCGGCTCGCGCTAATGACCAGGAGCGCCGAATTTCCTCGCCCCCGCGGGGGAACAGCTGCTCCCATCAACAGCTTTTCCGCGGGCTTTGATGGGACGCCGGAGCTGGCCGCGGTCCCGCCGAGCAGAGGCGCGGACGTGCCGCGCCGGCGACGGCGGCTAAGCCCGCCGACACCCGCCGTCCGGCCAATTTACTCCTCCAGCAGGCCGAGCCGCCCCTAATAGGGCACACCGGAGACAGCCTGCAGTGTGGTCCTCTCGCAGACAGGGGGCGACAGAGGCAGGGCAGCAAGGACAATGTCACGTTTTTTTTTTTTTTGTTGTTGGTGACCTTGTTTTGTATGGTTTTTGTCTCTTTTTTTTTTTTTGCTATTCATTCTAGAAGGCAAAATGTTTTTTTAAAGAAAATATAAAGGCTTCCAAAATCAAATGACATTTGTCCTTCTGCTACTACTCAAACAAAGTGTGTGTGTGTTTTTTTTCCAATATATATGTAATATCCCTATGGTACTAAATGAAAAATCACAAATTTACCAGCGCACATTAGCTAAACCAACTTTTTTTGCACTTGTCTGCTATATTGCTACTTGATGGTTTTAGTTTTGATATGCAAATCTTGCATCTGGTGGACATAAGTGCCCATTCCAAAGCATATTTCATAATTTTACACAATATTAATAATATACGAACTTGAGTTTCACTTGTCAGAACAAGAATCAAATGGCTATCACAAATTCAGTGCTCATACCTCCTGTCAATAATTCAGCAGCCATCTAACTGAGTACCATTAGTAACCATTAGTGTTTGCTTGGAATACTAACATTATTAAATGATAAATTATGGAAAGACTATAAGGCAAAGCTGCCGCCCATGAATAGCTGAGTAGTTTATTAACTGTTAAGACTAGCTAGTCAGCTAAAAAAAAAAAAAGCACAGCATTGCTTAGTGACAGCAAAGGTAGACACATCTGATATTTGCTGTTGTATATGATCCTTTGTAGTATGATTATACATATATATATATATTTTATGTAAACGTGTAAAATTTCCTTTAGAGGATCGTTTGATTTTACAAATATGAATGGAATTTCCAAGTAAATGGTAATAAGAATACATTTTGAATTCTCCCTCACAGTGTCATGTTTTGAATGTTGGGATAGTCATGTTCTCAAGCATGCCAAATAATAGCATGTATGGCTTAATTAAAAGCTTAATTAAAGATGTTTCATAGAAAGGTAATGAAACGTAATGAATGTAAGAACAACGTCACGTGAACATATTTTTGGCCGCATGAAAGCCAGCTGCACAGACACTTTTAAGGGGGGGATGTTGCTTCTCACATGCTTATACTGCACATTCACAAACTAATGCATGGCATCTGGTTAGGCTCAGCCTTTAAATAATGCCCAATGGCTGTGCGTAAAAGATCTGCAAATCACCGTGGACTCGCGCTGAATTCACATTGTTATGGCAACTAATCATTCTAGACGTGTTCCTGTTCTGATAAGCCGAGTGCCTGAAGGACGGCAGTGTGCATATTTGTTGTTTATTTCCTTCGCAGAGCTAATTTGCTCTGGTCTTACCGCGTTTTCACACCACTTACAGCCGCACTTGAGATTCCGCAAGGAGCGAAGGCGCTATTGTTTTTTGGTGGTAGGTGTTTCGCCACGTTAAAAATATACGCGAGAAAGAAAGAAAAACGCATGAGATGAAGCACCGAGTTGAACTGCAGTGGGTTTCCGAGCGAGCATAGAGAACGTACGAGTCTGGAGTCTTTCCAGTAAAAACTGGAAAGTAAAACTGTTGTTTTAACTCCGAAGTCAAGGAGGATAGTTTCAGTGTTTTACTTTAAGTCTTCGTGAATTCAATTTCCATTTAGAAAATATTTCTTTATTTCTTAATCCTTCTGGGAAATGCCAGCTCGGAACACAATGGGCAAAGCGAGTTTGTTTGCCTCTGTTTACGGGTTGTGTGAATCTGACAGCCAAGTTCTTTATTTCTTGCACTGTGAAATGAACACTGAATAATAAGCCTTATGTAATTATAGAATAATTCGCAAGCTTAAGGCCAATCACACTGACAGTGCGGTCTGGAAATGAATAGCGGACCAAAACAAGAGTGACAGTTGTCCTTCTGTAAAGTTCCGTGTCCTTAAGCTGTCATGTTATTTAATTTAATTTTACGCTATTGTTCCGGAATTCAACAGAGGCTACATGAACATCGCATTAGAGAACGGTGGCTTGGAACTAAGTACCAGGCACCACACAACATAACTTCCATATTACATTATTTAATATTTATCCATTTATGATTTATGGTTAGCACAAATATCCACCACAGGCAAATAGTGTTTCAGGAGCACAACTAAAGTAGCACACACAGCGAAGAATTCAGAAAGAAAGAAAGAAAGAAAGTTTGTATCCAACCATACACATGCCAGAAGAGTTTCATGAACTTGAAAAATGAAATTTAAATATTTCGCCAAAATGGAAAAAACAAACAAAATATTAAAAATGCTTAACTTAGTATGGGTCTTTTTTTATTAACAGAACTCTCTGAACTAATCCTGAACACATCCTAAATTCTAAAACTTGCACTTTAACCAAAAAAAAAAAAAAAACTAAACAAACATACACTTAGCAAAGGAGGATCTGAACACTATAATCTTTTCGTCTGGCCACAAACATTTTTTAGCTGATGAAGAGGTCTGGGAAAAATTGCGTTTGCTCTTGTGGGAACCAGGAAAATAAAATATAGAAGAATTTTCAGCTGTTATCAAGGTAGTGATTTTTGGGGATGAGAGACTCACTGTGGGGGGGGGGGGAAAGGCCTGGCCCGCTACAGAGCACTCCCCATGTAAACACAAGGCCTGTGTGCGCACTTGTACACGCGCCAGTCAGAGATCTGGCCCGCGTTCAGACAGGAGAACGGGGCCAGCCAGGAGCCTGGCACCCTAATCCAGCTGGTCTCTCCAGAGCCTGCTGGGACGTCCTGCTTCCCAAACACGTCAACGCGCCGCTCCAGACCAAATGTCAGGACGGCTCTGTGGGGGGCAGAACCTCGCTCAACCGAGGGAGTCCCAGAACCGAGGAATCTCAATGGCATTCACGTGCGTAGCCGCTACATGGGACTCAAAATGGACGCCCGTGGACATCATCCGTAAAAGACTGCCATTTTGACAGTTTCAGCACCGTCATATAAATTCTCTCCTTATATTATCCTGTGTAGGGTCACTGAACTGTGGGAAACATATGGAATCTGGCAGCAATATTAAATCCTGACTGAGCAAAAAAAAAAACAAAACAAAACAAAAAAAACATTTCAGCAATTTTGTGGGCTATAACACGATAGCGTATATACGGTACGTAGCGGCTTAATTTGTAGCGCGTGACTTGGAAAGGTCATAACGGCAGGCGGAGATGTTGAAATGAATCATGTACAGGTTGTTTGGATGGCAGCGTCACATGGTGGCCTGTGGGTCCAAATGGGGGGGGTGCGGGGGCTCTACTTTCCCCAAAGCTGCACGTACCCTTTAGCTGTAGCAGAGCGTACAGTACGCCATCCATCGTACCGGAGAGAGAGAGAGAGGAACGGAACATTTAGTTCCCGTGTCAGATGACGAGACGGACTGCGGAACCGTCCACGCTAACCGTGAACCGCGTGCACATCTGCACTGCGTGCACATCTGCACCGCGGGGAAAATATTGTGATCTCCGACTCCCTCCCTTTCACATGTAATCAAATCATTCAGACGGAGCTGAGGCTCACGCAGACGTGAGGTATTTCTCGCTGTCATAACCGACTTTCAGAGTGAGACTCCGACGGCCGTTTCTCTTGCGGAGAGCGACGGATTGCAATGCGAACCTCGCTCTGCCGCGTTTAATATTCAGATGGTGCGTATTTTCCACTCCAGTATCTGTTTGTACATGTATATATATGAGCAAATAAAACGGGCCAGCTGTCCGCGTGCAATCCTGTTGCCTTGAATGTCACGGAGGATTCCTTAGTCATAACATTATGCCGAATAGCACCAGATTCGGTTTTTTGTTTATTTTTATACAAATGGAACCAAAAAAAAATTGATGGAAGGAAAAAAGAAAAAACAGCAATGGTTATATCCCTGGCCAACATTTTGTTTACTCTCTTTTAATGGAATCAGAAGCGCTAATAAAATCCAGTTTCATTGCTCCGCACGGATCCTATTTCTCTGGATTAATAATTCAGACCGCGCACGCCAGGAGCCAGGAATAGCCCTTTCTAAAATAACAGGAGGGGGGGGGCCAGGACGCACTGGCCGACGGCGGTCCAGAGGCCTGACATCAGAGCAGAGCCGCCGTCACCGCTTTGGCGAGAACCTGGAGCGGGAGAGCCCGGGGAATCAGAGCCGTTCCTATTAACACGGGCTTATTTAGGGCATCGTTACCCTGCTCCGAAGCCGAGGAGGTCCGGCCGTCACACCACGGCTAATACTAGCGTCACACCACGGCTAATACTGGCGTCACACCACGGCTAATACTGGCGTCACACCACAGCTAATACTGGCGTCACACCACGGCTAATACTGGCGTCACACCACGGCTAATACTAGCGTCACACCACGGCTAATACTAGCGTCACACCACGGCTAATACTAGCGTCACACCACGGCTAATACTAGCGTCACACCAGCTAATACTAGCGTCACACCACGGCTAATACTAGCGTCACACCACGGCTAATACTAGCGTCACACCACAGCTAATACTAGCGTCACACCACGGCTAATACTAGCGTCACACCACAGCTAATACTAGCGTCACACCACAGCTAATACTAGCTTCACACCACAGCTAATACTAGCGTCACACCACGGCTAATACTAGCGTCACACCACGGCTAATACTAGCGTCACACCACGGCTAATACTAGCGTCACACCACAGCTAATACTAGCGTCACACCACAGCTAATACTAGCGCCACACCACGGCTAATACTAGCGTCACACCACGGCTAATACTAATCTGGACTGAGTTCTTGGCTATGAATAACTGAACGAAATGAGTACTTGTGCCATATCGAACCTGTGTTTCGTAGTTGTTCCAGTGAGCTTGATATGCACTTTTGTACGTCGCTTTGGATAAAAAACGTCTGCTAAATAAATGTAATGTAAATGTACTTCCAGCTCTGACAACCCCCCGCCCGCCCCCAACCAGTCTGCGATTACCGTTAGCCGGGCTCGAAAAGGTGCGAAACGGAGAAGGAAGCTGGAGATCAAGCCAGGCCCCCAAGACTGGGCCTCGAAAATTCTCGAACAGAGGGGCCATCCGGTCACGCACAAGGTCCCTACTTAGCATTCCGGGTCGATCCCGGTTTCCAAGATATCGCTGCTAACAGAGGTGCAGGCTGCTCCTAAATTTACCCTCCCTTAAGCACATTTTCACCTCTCTCTTATTCCCTCCCAACATTAACACAGGACAGATGTCCGTCGGATAGGTCCGGGTTTTATGTTCGCATCTCCCCGCTTCTGGGAGAGAGTTTTATTTCTTTCTTTTTTTCTTTTTCTTTTTCTTTCTTTTAAACTCGAGCGATTTAAACGGAACGCTGCACTGACCACAATATGTCCAAAGACCACTCCGCAGACAGCCGACCTATGTATATCACTAGCACAGAGTAGGGAAGAGGGAAAAAAAAAAAAGGAAAGAAATCAATAGCTTAAAAATGAATGTTTGTTTTATTATAGCAGTAATGTGCAAGGTCATCTGTTTTGGTGGGTACGCTAATGACTGCTAGAGGTCCTCTGCCAGTGTTATTAGTGCTTAAAAACATAACTCTGCACAACAAGCACGCGGACAGTCCCCCAGTGACGCCTGCACACCCAGCACCGAGTCCACTGCCTATAATCCGGCTATCCACATAATCATTAGAACATATTGGGGAGGGGGAATCGAGGGTTGTTATTTAGATTCATTGCTGGTATTCTAACGCAGCGAACACATTCATGGAAATCAATGTACTGTACAATGGCCATCTAAAGGCAGAAGACGCTGCCAAGTGGAAGTTTATAGATATAATTTGAAACCTGAAAAATGAATCCCCGGAAAACCGATAGAAACGTACCGTTTGCTCCGCGGATATTTATGTACAGGGGAAGGGGGCGGGATGAGAACTGAGCGCGAGCTTGTAATCTTAAAACAGCGATTTTCGCCGCTGATTACATTTCTCACCCCTCAAACGAGGATTTACGCCATTTTAATGCGCGGGACCTCTGGGATGGGGTTCACGCTCGCCTTGCGCTAAGCTAATCTGGACCGCAAAAAAGGCGCGACTTGCTCTCACCTCTCCCCAATAACTCTCCCCCCCCCCCCACCACCACCACCATCAAAGCACCCTTTGAAGTTCACGTTCTGTAAATTCGGTTCAGAAAGTCGGGTCATAGTTCCCGTAGCCGGGGGGTGGGAATGGGTGGGTGGGTGGGGTGGGGGGGGTGTTTTTGTGTTCCCGGACCTTCATGTTCATTGCAAAGAGGCAATCATCCAACGGGCACGTTTCAGCTCGCCCATCGCCCCTCAGAAGCCGGGGCGTTTTCGGGATGCGCTAGTTAGCACTCCCCCCTCACCCCCAGCTTGAAAGCCGCGCACCGGTGCCTGCGGTCGTCCCGGACGCCGGACAGGAAACGGTGACACGCGGTTGTCTGGCCGCGCCACTACACCGCGGCGAATGCGGCGAGCGGCCCGGTGATGAGAGGAAATGGAGGATGCGACGGAGGCAGAACCCCTCTGTAGGCCCGGTACCCTGCCCAGGTATTCACATACATACACCCCGTGGTGTCAGAGCTCTCCCGGCTCGGTCAGTCCGGCACAGCAGAGGGTCCGCACGCCCCCCCCCTCACTGACTGCAGCGTTCCCACAGCACTCAAATATGCATCTCTCTCCCCCCCCCATCCCATCCCATCACATCTCATCCCATCCCATCCCAATCTCCAGTGCTGTTATTTCACAGCCTGGTGGGTGTTCTCTGTCCCCCTGTGGCCGTGTATAGGTACCCAGCAGCCCAATGGGCCAATGGGGGTGGGGGGTGGGTGGGGTGGTTCATCTCCCTGTGTCTGGTGCATTAGCAGTAGATCGAAGCCTCCTTTCTCCATATTCTCTCTATCCATATGACCGTATGTGACCTCCCGCAGTGGAGGTTCATTTTAGGGTCGTAGGGATCATATATAATGTATCTGTGAAGGATAGTGAGTGGGCTTCAAAGAGACAGGGGAGAGGGGGTTTGGGACTTGGGGGAGAGGGGTTTGGGACTGGGGGAGAGTGGGGGTTAGAATGTGTGAGATGTTTCAGAGCTACGCACGGGAAAGAGGGGTTTCTTTTCGGGCAGAATTGAAAGGGAATCGGACTCGAGCATGGAGGGTACAATCAGGACAGCTCCACGCTTTTGGGGAAGCTTCTGAGGGCTTCCGCAAACTGTCAATTTCCCCATTGGTTTCACATGACGTCCCACAATCCTCTCTGATACGCGGCGCACAGCGGTTATAAAAAGGGATGGGGGATTTGGGGGGGGGGGGCGCCGCTCGGTTCCAGTGAGGTAAGCCTGCGAGGAGTGACGGGCACACAGAAGAGGGGGTTCATGGGAATTAGGAAGCGAGGCACAGCTAAAAAAAAAAAAGAATAAAAACATAAATAACAGCAGTGGCTCTTCAGGCTGTTAGGCTGCCTACCAACAAAAATCCTCAGCCAGATTCCATTAGGGTTATGATGTGTGCTTTTTTAAAAGCGTTTTCAGAACATCTAAATGTGTCTTGAGCCGGCATGTCATTTTCTTTAAACGGTTTGTTATCGTATCGGTCGTCTAAAGCTAAAAATCCCCGCGTCGCACGGCATGAAAGTGGCAATGCGCGATCTGCGGGTTACTGCGTCGTCGTGAAAAGACAGTCATAGATATACTCAGATACAACAGGAATCTTTAGCGATACCCTGCAGGGTAGGTTTTAATGTCCTCTCTCTCTCTCCTCCACTCCCTCCCCCCTCTTTCTGTTTATTTAAGTTTAAACTTGCTAGTACAATGCTCAGCGTTAATTCTCCTCTCACAGAGATTCTACAGATCCAAAAGGACTCACACGTACTCTATCAGGATAACGCATACTCTATCAACTGAATACTGAACATTTTAATACGTGTTTTAATGCTGTATCTTGGCAAAGCTTTAAAAATAACACTGTTAATTCAACCAAAATTAATAATACATAATTATGTACTGTAGTTAATAATACACCTGGACTAATTAAGAAGGAATAAGATTTCCTGTTCTTTAAAATCTTAGAAGATGGTTCAAAGGAAAGGTAGAGTAACAAGGACTCTCCTCTTACAATGAGCATCTATCAACTGATTACATATCGTGTTTAAGCTGAGCTTCAAGCTAAAATAACACACACCAACACTGTAATTCACATATTCTAATATGTCTGTAGTAATAATACACCTACATTGGAATAGATTTCGTTCTTAAAATCTTGATGTCAAGAAGTAAGTCAGACTACTGCCTTTACTGAGCATTCTAATGCTGATGTCACAATCGCTACTGGTAACTGAACATTCTAGCGCTGATGTCACAATCACTACTGGTAACAGCATTCTAATGCTGATGTCACAATCGCTACTGGTAACTGAGCATTCTAATGCTGAAGTCACAATCACTACTGGTAACTGAGCATTCTAATGCTGATGTAACAATCACTACTGGTAACTGCACACAGTGGAGTTCTAGAACACACGACTTAGAACCTTGAAAGAACGTTCCAAAAAAAGCCCACACTTCAAAGGGTTAACGGACAGATGGAGTCACGGAACGTCCTCCTTGGGCTGCCTGGCCTTGCTGGAGAGGCCACACCCTCTCTGTCCAGGCTCTGGCTTGCTTGCTGAGTCTGTACTTTTCGGTGTGATTCTTTGTTAAATGTTTTTTTTTCTTTTCTCACTGTGGTCAGGTAGTCTAACCACTGCGCATCCTATCTCCGGGGGCCTGACAGAGTGCCGGTTCGCTTTGGGCCTTCGTTCCGGCAGGCGGTGTCATTTTGTTTGTGTTGTGTGATCGTTCGGCCGATTCGAACGGCCTCTCCGTCACTGCTCTGCGGTCCCAGGGGCTCCTCGGTGTTAGTAGGGGTTAGAGGGGATCTTGCTGGTTGAAGAGAATCTCCTTTGGGCTAACAGTAACTCTTAGCATTGCAGCGTTCTGTAATGTCGGGAGTTGGGGGGGGGGGGTTTCGTTTTTGCTTTTTAGATTAGTTTCTGTTCCTGGCACGAAATCAGGCGATGGTCATTTTCCATATTTTCACTCAGACCATAGGTACCCGAATCAACAGAACACAAAAAAAAAAGTTCTCACAATCGCGAAGCGCGAAGGACGGCGTCCCTCACAAAGGACACAAAGAGCCCGAACCCCTGTTCACCTGCCGATGCATCACAAAGGGCTCCCGCCGAGCGGAAGCGACCACAAAGAGAAACCATGGGGACGGAACTGTGCATACCTTTGAGAGAGAGAGAAAGAAGGACAGAGAGCGACAGAGGGAGAGAGGGAGATTTTGTATTTGTCTGTGTGTGTGTGTGTGTGTGTGTGTGTGTGGGTGTGTGTGTTGTGTGTGTATTGCTGTACTCACTCACTGGTACCTGTGTAGTGGTGTCTATGTGTGTTCATGCACTGGGTACTGTGTGTGTGTGTGTGTGTGTGTATTTGCTCATACCACTGCATGGGTTACTGTGTGTGTGTGTGTGTGTGTATTGCTCGACTCATGCTGGTAGTGTGTGTTGTGTGTTGTATGCTCGTACTCACTGCACTGGGTTACTGTGTGTGTGTGTGTGTGTGTGTATTTGCTCGTACTCACTGCACTGGGTTACTGTGTGTGTGTGTGTGTGTGTGTGTATTTGCTCGTACTCACTGCACTGGGGTACTGTGTGTGTGTGTTTGCTCGTACTGACTGCACTGAGTTACTGTGTGTGTGTGTGTGTGCGTGTGTGTGTGTGTGTATTCTCTCGTACTCACTGCACTGAGGTGCACAGGCAGGTGCGGTCTCTAACAGACTAAGACAGTGCTGGAAACGGGGACGCTTGGCTGGGAGCAGGATGAGGGATGGAGGGAGCAGCGGCTCGGTGAAACTGGGGCAGAAAATCCGATGTTGGGAAGGGGCCAGTGTGGGGGGGGGGGAGAAACGTGCGGTTTGAAGCGCGCCCCTGTCTGAGGAGACGGATCTCCTGCCCTCCGCCCCGCTCTCGCCCTCCACAACGCACGCCCGAATTCCACGCTCTGTTTACAGTAGGGTTCCTCAAAGCTCTCTCTCTCTCTTCTCCTCTCCCTCTCTCCCTCTCTCTCTCTCCCCTCCCCCCTCCCTCTCCTCCCTCCCTCTCCTCTCCCTCTCCCTCCTCCCCTCCCTCCCCTCTCCCTCTCTCCTTACTCCACGCCACAGACTCATAAACACCTGACACACTTTCACCTCTGCAGAGAGTTCGGGTAGTGGGGGGGCGAGGGGGAGGGGGGTGGGTATTATGTCTTCGCTCAATACTTCTGAGCTGATCCATACACTCCTCCCTAACCCCTTCTTTCCCTCTGCTGGTGAAGGCACTATCTCCACCGGTCCCCCCTACCCTGCCCTGCCCCATCTGGAGCTCTTACCCTCCACTCCTCTCCCCTCCCTCCTCTCCTCCATCCTCCCCTGCCCTCCCCTCCCCTCCCTCTTCTCTCTCCCTCTCCTCTCCGCTCCCCTCCCCTCCTCACCTCTCTTATCTCCCCTCCCTTCATCCCTTCTCTCCCCTATCTTCTCTCCCCCCTCCACCCCTCTCCCCCACCCTCCTCCCCTCCCCTCCCTCTTTTATCCCTCCTCTTCTCTCCCCCCTCCACTCCTCTCCCCACCCTCCTCCCCTCCCCACCCCTCCCACCCCTCCCCTCCCCTCCCCACCCTCTCCTCCCCTCCCCTCCCTCTTCTCTCCCCCTCTTCTCTCCTCTACCCTCCCGCACGACTGCCTGTGACCTCCGGGAGGGGGGGGGAGGGGGGGGGTGGGTCTGATGAGCAGGGCTCGTTATGAAGGAGTGTCATTAGCGCTGAGAGGGAGCAGACGAGTGATTGCGGTGGATTGGCTGCGCTCTTACTGACCCTGCCGTCCAATCAGCTGCCCCGGAGCCTCTCCTTCAGACTCCCTGCAATCACAGAGAGCCGAGGCCTGTCATGGGGAGGCTGCCGCTACGTCGCCGCGCGAATGAATACAACACAATAACATGCTAGCGCTAACTCACAGTCCCACTGAGTACAACACAGTAACACGCTAGCACTAACTCACAGTCCCACTGAATACAGCACAATAACACAGAGCGCTATGACGCTAGCGCTAACTCACAGTCCCACTGAATACAACACAGTAACACACTAGTGCTAACTCACAGACCCACTGAATACAACACAGTAACACGCTAGCGCTAACTCACAGTCCCACTGAATACAACACAGTAACACGGTCCTCACATCCCCTGATCCCCATCTGGAGTCTAAACCTCCATCCCCTGCCTCCTCCCTCCTCTCACCTCCCCTGCCCATACATCTCGCTCCTCACGTCCCCTTACACTCACCTAGCCTACTCACAGTCCCACTGATACCATCACCTGCCTACTCACATCCCCATACCAACACGCTGCGCTCACTCCATCCCTGACTACAACACCTCACATCTACCAACCCCCAGTCCCCTATCCACTACCCTACGCTACCTCACTCCCCTGTCCACAATACACACGCTATACCCTGCTCTCTTCTACCTCCACGAACAACTGTACCCAGCGCTAATAGTCCACTCTAAACAGAGTACAGCTAGCGCTAGAGCACAGTCCATGATCACAGTAACACGCTAGCGCTACTCACCAGTCCCACTGAATACACACAGTACACGCTAGCAGCGCTGAACAAAAATCGCCTAATCACAGTCCCACTGAATACAACACAGTAACACGCTAGCGCTAACTCACAGTCCCACTGAATACAACACAATAACACGCTAGCGCTAACTCACAGTCCCACTGAATACAACACAATAACAGCTAGCGCTAACTCACAGTCCCACTGAATACAACACAATAACACGCTAGCGCTAACTCACAGTCCCACTGAATACAACACAGTAACACGCTAGCGCTAACTCACAGTCCCACTGAATACAACACAGTAACACGCTAGCGCTAACTCACAGTCCCACTGAATACAACACAATAACACGCTAGCGCTAACTCACAGTCCCACTGAATACAACACAGAACACGCTAGCTAACTCACAGTCCCTGATCAACATAACACCTAGCGCTAACTCACAGTCCCACTGAATACAACACAAACTACGCTACATCCTGAGCGCTAACTCACAGCCCACTGAATACACCATACACAGAGACCATACAGCGCTAACTCACAGTCCCACTGAATACAACACAATAACACAGAGCACCATTACACTAGCGCTAACTCACAGTCCCACTGAATACAACACAATAACACAGAGCGCCAATACGCTAGCGCTAACTCACAGTCCCACTGAATACAACACAATAACACAGAGTGCCATTACATTGGTGCTATCTCACAGTCCGAATTAGTACACTATTAAACACAAAGCACCATTACACTCACGCTAACTCACAGTCTGATTGAATACGCTATTGAACAACAGTATTGCCCAAATACACTGACGCAAACTCTCAGTTAGAAAAAAAATACACTGCAGTTCTTAACACACAGCGACAATTGTACTAAGGCAGTCATAATTAACATGTAGAATTACGCAGTGGCACATAGCAACAGTTGCTAACGCAAGGGTTCACGAGGCGCATAACTTACAGCCAAGCAATGATAGAAGTCACGTTCAAAATGCAGCTGTCTAGCTTGAGGGCGACCACATAGAGATTTGTCTGCAGCTCCATATAGGCCTACCACCAGAGAAATCCGAATAACTGGAAACTCGGACAGACAAAGCTATTGGCTCCACATTGTTGCATAAAATCTCGCTTCTATTCAGCACCAAGGCCACGCAGATTTGACACAGTTCCGAACATTACTGCACAGTATTTATCCACTCCAAATTCATATTTCTGGCTAGAACCGTACAAATTACATTGTTTGTCCAGAATAGTTCGACACAGACGATTCAATTGTGCTGCTACAAGATTAAACACAATTAATTGCACAAGTTTTATCCAATTATGGTTTCCAAAGGAAATGTCAATATCTGCAGACATTTTTGTAGAATAAACATTGATAAACTAAATGGACCAATAAAAGAAATACCAGATTTACAAAAAAACATTTCCCTTGTATGGAATACTCTGTTTAGAGTTGAATCAACACTGTACATTTTACTGTCTGTCTGTCTGTCTATTTATCTATCTATCTATCTATCAATATATTGTATTTTCCCTGTAGAAAGAAAAATATAAATAATAATAATAAATATTTTATTACATAGCTCTTTTTAGTAGCCCAAGGACACTTTATAGACTCAAGGGGAAAAAGACACGATATTCAAAATACCGCCAAGTACAAAAGGGGGAGGGGGGGCGGGAGCAGCATGAGGAAAATGGGGGGAACAGCGATGAACACAGGGCATTGGGTATTACAGGTCATCACACGGGGGCGGGGGGGAGGCGGCATACGTTCCGGCGGTACGGGCAGACATGTTTGTTTCTCAAGGTGATCGTCGGGGTGATAAGGGGGGCGCTGCTATTGGAGGTGACAGCGGAGGGCCAGGCGGGGGTGCGGTGGGGGTGCGGTGGGCGGCGGCGCTGACTGGGTAACCTTGCGCCGAGCGACAAGCCCCTAGTCCCGCGCGCGTACACCCCCCCCTCCCCCCGCAGCCCCGCAGCCCCGCAGCCCCGCCCCTCGCCCCGGACCCAATCTGCTCCCCGGGATTACCGCACGCAGCCAGAGGAGAAGCGAACATCGTTTCCGACCTTTGCGTTCGCGTGTTCGACGCTGACCTTTCCTGGCCCCGCGCTGTTCCTGGGCCCCGCCGCCTGGAAACGAATTCCTCGGGCACGCGTGGGTGGGCGTGTGCGTGTGGGCGTGCGAAGCTCGCTCGTCAGAGAGCGAGAGAGCAGAAGCATTACATCACCGGCTGCGGTTGTGACATCACCGCCCGCCCGTCAGGGGCATTCTATGCGTCGTGTGTGTTTGTATTTTTTATTTTTATATTTATCTTAATTTTAAAGACTTTTAAAGCTGATTAAATAGACTAAAATTATTTTTTTACGGTTTAAAGAAACGTTTCCTAAATCTATGTTCCCTTCCCTCTCACCGGAAATAATAACAGCCATTTCCCAGAATATTCTTGCCATAAGGCGGTAAAATACATCGAATCTTTTTTTTTTTTTTCATCGTCTGTGATTTGGACGAGCGCTCCAGGACCGACGGGAATTTGGAAGTCAGACATTTTTTTAAGGAGAGCGAACCGGATTTCCACGCACCCTGTGTGTTTCTCTACCCGTATTTAGACAGGAGGGGCAGCGGGGAAGGTGGCATGCAGAGACGGGATCGTATCACAGAACGTGCCACAGCGGCGTATCAAACCCCTGGCCAGGCAGGCGGCCGCGTATCACGGATTGAGAGTTGGCGGTTTTCTCCCCCAGGGGGCGGACATGTTTAATGGGGCCTGGCGGTCAGCGAGGCGGGGGGGGGGGAACCCCCGAAGGGACGGCGTATAAATATTATTTATGACAAAAAGAGGGGATTCGGTCCGGAAACAAGATTTTTTTAAACGTGCGACCCGACTCCCGGCCCAACCGACGGATTTGGCGAGCCCGTTATCCCCCAGAGTGCACCGGTGCACTTCAGCCTTTGCGTTTACGCCCACCCAAGCGCATTATCTCGATAATCTACGGTTTTATTTTCTCTACAGGAAAAAAAAAGATACGCACTTCTCTCTCTCTCTCTCTCCCTCTGTCTCTCTCTCCCTCCCTCCCTCAGTCCCTCCATCCCTCTCTTCCCTGTTAAAGCAGCAGGCTTGCTGCCGTGTGAGGTCACTGGAGCCAGGAGTCACGATCGCTCCTTCGCTGAGGCACGCTGTCATGGCCGGGCTACGTCTTCAGCGGAGAGTGAGGCGAACGACATGCAAGCTCCCAGCCGTCTGATTGCCCCCGAGTTGCGTTTCTCACAAAATAAATAAATAAATAAATAAATAAATAAATAAATAAATAAATAAATAAATAAAATAAAAAAACAGCTGCCAAACTTGACGAGTACAAGCGGTGCACATGTAAATGCCCACCCCCCCCTCCCCCTCCCCCTCCCCTCCCCCAACCCCCATATTGTTATTTCTTTGTCAAACGCTTGTAACAATCTGTTCTGTTTATTCCATTGTTGTCACATCTCAATGGTTCTCCGTCTTTTTTTTCCGTTTTTTTTGTTCGCCTGTTTTATGTCCCCCCTCCCCCGACTCCCCCCCCCGTCCTTCAGACAAGCACGGCGGCCTTGGAGGCGGGGGCCGCGTGGCCGAGCTACCGGGGGTGGGGGTGGGGGCTGCGCGACTCCATTTTATTTGCGAGAGTGAGGGGGGGAGGAGCGTTCAATTCGGGACGGCAGGCCCCCCCGGGTCTAACCCCAGACTCCAGCTCATGGGCGTGCCGGGCCACACCCTCCTGGCAGAGTGGGGTGGGGGGGGGGGGGGGGGGGGGCAATGCAACCGTGCCCTTATGGGCCAGGCGTTAGGGGGGCGCAGGGGGGAGGGAGACGGGAAAATTAAGAGCGCGAAAGCAAACGTCACCCCCTCCGCAAGCCGGACGCTGTTGGCGGAAAGAGGAACGGGGAGGGGGGGGGAAGAGGAAGAAAAATAAAAAGCGGTGAAAGCTGACCCTGTCCCGAGTGAGACCCGCGAGGCCTCGGCAGAGACATCGAACGCCCCCCCCCCCTCGAAAAGACACACACAGCGACAGCCTCAATGTCCAGTCAACGCCAGTCATCGTGAAATAAAATCAATCCGCTTCACGCAGGACGCACGGGGGAGTGCTTCAGGGGAACGGGACCGGCCCCTCCATCCCTACACCCCCCAAACCCCCACTCCAAACCCCCCAAACCCCCCGCGCCCTTTAGGTCAGAAAACAGACACACGCCGATACAGAGGCGGGGCCTAACGTTCTAACGGGACCTACTACCGGCGGGCTGTAGATCGGGCTCGGCTCTGGCTAGCTGACTAGCTGACCCGTAATAACTGTGCGGGTCAGGGGGGGGGGGGTTCACCACTGACTAGCTAGCACTACCGCGGGGGTGGGACGTTTAGCCATTTATTTGCAAGATTTTATATTATTTTATTTATTTATTTTTTCAAGAAAACTGCCAACTTCCAACGTGCTGATTGCGAAGTGTGGGCTGACAGCTTCGAATCAATGGTGCCCGCGATCGCCTAGCAACCATCCCTCAGCGCTTATAGATTTAGCAACGAGACAAACAGACGCTTTTTAAAACGACTGAACGACCGCGTGCGATCGGCAGACAACGAAGCGCGAGGCGAGCTGTCCGGTGCCGACGTTTCGTCTTATCGTGTAACGGTGTTTAACCGTTTAAATCCCGTTAAAACATCGTATTGACAGATTACGAGCTAAGCATGTACGTGCCCAAGACAGCGCTATTACATGCGACAGCAGGGGGGCGAGACAGTCGTTACCGAAAGATTAAATTTCAATTTAATGGCGTGAAATATCGCTGAATTCCTGGACCTGTTTTTCGGGACCCCATTACAGTGTAAATGTCATATTGACCTTTCTGCTGCACACCACTATCATTAACAATTAATGCAGCATTCCAACTGAGTTTTATAATTATTTTAACAGAACCTATTTTTGGCAAATGTGTTTCAGTCATGGGTTCTTTCCAGACAGCATAATGGATTAGGTTACAACGGTTAATGATAATGGTTTTCACATTTATTTATTTGGATAGTTTTTTCTGTTAAATCTTCTGATGGTTGTGATTTCTTTTTTACCAAATATCCAGAAGCCTTCATAAAGTCCTGAATCTCAATATAGCAAGCAGGTAGCACGCTGTGTGGTATCAGAAACAAAATGGACGTGTATTCCACCAATGAGATTAATTAAAACTGACACTGAGCCAATCAGGTGACAGAGCCTATGCCCCTGCCCGCTGTATTTGTTCTGTAAACTCAAGCGAATGGAAACCTTGAGTTAGGGATCGGGGTCTGTTCTGTAGCCTCTAACACCCGCCAACAGCAGGTCCACGCGGGCTGCATTTCCTGGCGGCTACGCAGGTACCTTCCAATCGACTTTTGAAACGCAGGTGCTCTGACCTCGACTCCTCTTAATGAGATTAATTAGCGCTTAATGAGGGACGGCTGTGGAACGAGAGCCCAGAACCAGCGCACCCCCCCCCGCCTCCGCACCCCTCCTCTCCTCTCCCCCCTTCCCCCAGAGGAATGGGGGGTCCATCCCTGGTGTCGCCTCACGGGCCCGAGAAGTATAATTAAGACCTCGCACCGGATCCTGTGGCACGGGGGGGGCGGGTTGGGGGGGAGTGCGTGTGGGGGGTGGGAGGGGGTGGGGGGGTGAGGAACGTCCAGGAGGTGGAGAGGCACAGCCAGGCTGAGGAGGCGAAGCTAAATCAGGGGCCGGTCACACACGGGGCTCGGGGCAGGGGGGCCCCGCTCCGGAACGTTCAGAGTCGCGTCGGCGCGGTGCTCCATCGTTCCCGTGGCGACGCTCGCGGCTGTTCATTTAAAATGACGTGCGGCTCCGGCGCCCGGACTCCCAACGCTCGTTCGGTTCCGCCCCGTCCTGGCTGGTCTGCGGGGTGCGGGGGTGCGGTCGGGTCGGTCCGCCCCACCCCCCCCTCCACCGAGAGCCGCTGCGGCTGCGACCGGGGCCCGGGGGCACAGGGGCGGTCTTGGGAGCCTTAAAAACCCCGGGTTACGCTCGCAGGGCTGTGAGACGGCAGCCGAGCGTCCCCGTTAATGCGAACACACGCCGCCGTGACGGCTAAATCAATGGGGCTTTATGGAGCATCAATCCCCCCCCTGCACAAGGCCTGCTCCGCCTGCCTCCGCTGTCTGAGCCTTGGGTTCGGCCCCTGTGCCGCGCACACGACCAGAAATCCTCCCCCGCTCCCTCCCTCCCTCCCTCCCTCCATCCATCCATCCGTCTCTCCGGCCGGGTCCGTCCTCCGCAGATCACCTCAGCCTGACAGCCCGGCCGGGCGGGGTTAGGGAAGGGGGGGCGAGGCCATAATGCATCCCCAAAAGCGGGGAGGAGGGGTATTGAGGTAAGACTCTGGAAACAGAGCATCTGTCTGTCGGACCAGCTTTCAACCTCCATGACAAGGTGAGGAGCCCCCCGCTTCCACACACGTTGGAGGTGAACGACTTGATGTGTGCGGCTGTTTGAAAAAGACCACCCCGCCCCGCCATGCCCCCCCCCCACCCCCCTTCTTCCGCCGCACGCCGCGTGACACGACCGAAGAAAGATCCGGAAGTTCAGCACGCGCCGCGCTCCTCTTTGCTTTAGGGATCATTTCCTGTTTCCTGTTCAGCATGTGACCTCACAGCGCGAGCGAACGAGAGGAGGGGGAACCAGCGGAGGGGCGGGAGACGGGATTTAAGACTTGAGGAGGAAATGCTAATCTTGGGACGCCGCTAATCTTATTGACTGTTTGGGGCGAGCCGCTCGCTCTCTCTCTCTCTCTCTCACGCTCCTCTGTGCCGTCCCCTCTTACCGCGCGCGGTTTCACACAGAACCGACACACACGTTTGACAAAAGTAGTTACAGGGGGGTGGGGTTCTTGTGTGCGTGGGGTGGGGTGGGTGGTTGGGCGGGGGGGGGCAGGGGGCTGGCTAATTACTTTTAAATTTACAGTGCGATGGCCATTCGCTTGGCAGGGAGGCGCAGGGAGGCGCAGGGAGGGAGGGGGGGGGGTGTAGCTGCCCCCGCCCTGCAGATTCCAGTAACACCAGCGGTGTAATTAAAATGAACACTCCCAGCATCCATCAGACAGGAACGGACAGAACAGAGAGCAGAGGGGAAAGAGAGATGAGAGCAAGAGAGGAGGATGGGGGAAAGGAGGGAGGAGAGAGAGAGAGAGAGTGAGTGAGTGAAAAAGATACAGAGAAAGACAGGAAAAGGGGGGGAAGAAAGAGACAGAGAAAGAGAAAGATAGGCAGGAGGGGAGAGACAGAGAGAGAGAGACCAAGAGAGTGAAAAGAGAGACGGAGGAAGAGATTAAGTGGGGGAGAGAAAGACAGAAAGAGAGGGAGAGGACGAGGGAGAGAGAAAGAAAGAGAGCGACAGGGCAGGAAGAGAGACGTCGAAAGCGAGGGGGGGCGAGAAAGAGAGAGAGAGATGAAGGGACAGGGGGAGAAAGAGGTAGAGAGAGAGAGAACGACAAAAGCGCGGCGAAAAGAAGACGACTACCTCCACGGCTCTCGCTGTCTGCTGGCTTCACCTGGATGGGCCGAGTCATCTGAGAGAGAGAGAGAGAGAGAGAGAGAGAGAGAGAGAGGAGAGAGAGAGAGAGAGAGAGAGAGAGAGAGAGAGAGAGAGAGAGAGAGAGAGAGAGAGAGAGAAGAGAGAGAGAGAGAGAGAGAGAGAGAGAGGAGAGAGGGGGGAGGAGAGAGGGAGTTAGGCCGGCGTTGCTTCGCTGTGAGAGACCGTCACCAGTGCAACAAGGCTACAGGCCCAAAATGTCAGCCCTCCTCCCACACACACAAACACAAGGCTACAAGTCCGAAATATCAGATCCCCCCCGACACAAACACAGGGCTACAGGCCTGAAATGTCACCCCCCTCTCCCACACACACACACAAGGCTACAGGCTACAGGCCTGAAGTGTCACCCCCCCCCTCACACAAACACAAGGCTACAAGTCCAAAGTGTCCCCTCCCCGCCTCTATCCCACACACAATCAGAGCTGCTTCCAGATATCAATCAAACCGCTGCGCGTGGGTAAACGGCTTGTGTGTGGGGCGTCAGGCCGACATCGGAATGGGGGGGCGGGGGGGGAACAACAACAACAACAGCAAAAAAAAAAACAACCAACTCGCCGCAGTCCAGATTGAGACAGACAAAATCGCCCGAGAAAGACGCGCTCCGTTTGCCCCGCCTCCGCGTTTGCGCACGTCGCCCCGGCAACCCCGACGACAGGGAAGGAAACGCTCGGACGATAAAACTCAATAGGGCCAGAGGAGAGGTGTGTGTGGGGGGGGGGGGTGAGGGGCAGGGGGATGGAGTAGGGGGGTGGGGGGGGGGATTTAGGATCGATGCGGCCGCATTGATCCCTGGCCCAGGGGCTGCAGAGAGCGACTGGCCCGGGACGAATTCCGCGGCCGGGAGCCTGGCGGTAATCCACTGGCGCCTGATGGGAATGGAGTCCGTCGGATTAGACGCTCCTGTCATCTCAGAGCGGGTCGGACGCCACGCTTTTGTCTACCTCCTCTACCTTCTTTTTCCTCATCGCAGCGTTTCAGGGGATAGTCTCCTCTTCTGAGAACTTTGGCAGAAATGCTCCTCCCCCACCCCCTTCTCGAATACCACCGCCCTCCCACCCCCACCCCCGCCCCCTAAAGAAAATGTGTCTGATTCGATGACAACCGCAGCAGGTTCACGGATAACCACAGACCATAACCGTTCCATCAAACACTGCGAATGAGTCGGTACTGGAAACAAAAAAAAAGCGTCAGATGTAAGGATTAGAATATTCTATTTCATTTAATTATGTCAGTCAACCAAGAGGAGTAAAGTAAAAAAAAAAAAAAAAAAAAGATAAAGGAAAAAAAAAAACCCCAGCCTTTCTCCTCTTTTCCCATAACCCCATTGTGTTTCAGTCCGAGGGGAACCCAGTGCCTATCTCTAAAACAAATTGCTTTAATAATAAGGCGGCAGGCGGGGTTTTTTTTTTAATGAAAAAGGGGGCTGGAGATCTGTGCCGATTTGTGACAAGATTACCGAAATATGCAAAGCAATCTAGAATCCTTCAAGGGCCTCTCTGCCATCTGTAGCCAGGAACTAAGCACCTTTTTATAGCTCCAAAACACTGGTCTCCAGTGGCTCCCCGAGTCAAGCATTGAAAAATGTCTGAAAGAGTCTAAGATCAACATTTTTTTCCACTTGCAATTTTTTCCCCCCCTCCACTCTATGTATTTTTCCTCTTTTTTTTTCTTTTTTTTTTTTACTGTCCAATTCTGGAACAGAGCTAAAAAAGGTCAGATTTAAAGACAGGGCAGCCCCATAAAAACCGTGACTTGTTCAAGGAGAAACACCATAATGGGATTTTAAAACGTCTTAATAACATGCTGATATATGGGGGGAGAGGCCCGGGCCAAATTCATTAAGTGCTAAACGTATCCATTTTCACCTTGAGGAAGGAAGTAACCTTCCTCTCCGGAATTATTCCATAAATTTACCCATCGTAAATAATAACTAGCTGGGGCTAAGTCTTTTTGCGGGAGGGGAAAAAAAAAAAAAGGGAGAGATGTTGTGCTTCTGAAGGTTGAGGTTCTGACCTTTTGTATCTTTTCTCCCTCAATCACACCCCTGCAGTTCAGAAAGTCAAGATGGCCACCCTTTTTTTTTTCCACCGCGGAATCGAAGAGAAACGTGTCCGTCTTCAAAAAGCGCTGGCGGGCAATTTAGTCACGGGAAGACTCGTGACTGGTGACTGCGCGCAAACAGACGGGAAAGTGTAACTTTTCGTGTGGACCAGGAGCAGGCTGAGGAGGAGAATTTATCCGTGTTTGAATTTCAATTCGCTAACCTAGTTTTTTTTTTCTGGCGGTGGATGCATAAACAGGAAAAACTCCTTAAGCGATCTTAGAAACGCCGGTCCTTTGTCAACACACCTGCAATCCTTCATGGGAATTGAGAACTGTGGGAAGCATTATGAGGAAGCTTTTTGGATTGTAGGCCATTTACAATTCTTTTACTTTTTTTTCCCACTGTACCCAGCCAAACCCTGTAGAAATAACTCCTCAACACATGGGCCTTGTTTGCAAGGTTTATGCGTGGAGGATGCATCTTTGAAACTGGTTACAGTTCTGGCAATAAAAGGATGGCTTAATGGTCCATTTCTTTGCCCAAAAGCAATGCAGTCTCTTCCTGTACATTGTGTACTGATGGATTCTCTCCCCGTCTCCAGTGCAGTACACACGTACATACATAAAAACACAGACTCGCAGACACACACACACACACACACACACAGTAAATAAAGAAGTCTTGTCCTTGACTGGGAAACCATTCCTTTCACATTGCAGCTATAGGAGTTCTTTGCGGTTTTTCTCTCCAATTTTTTTCTTTTTGTTAGTCCACATACTCTAAGCCATCTTTACCCAGATGATAAGGAACCTTGGCTTTGACAGAATGGGTTAATTCCATGAAATAAACTACACAGCACAGGTTCTAATTGGGATGGTTTTTTTTTTTTATCTTTTCCTGGGAATGTGCAGTGGGAGAGTCGTGGGAGGTGGTGTCTGCAACTCCTAGATAAGATTTTGCTTTGCAGTTGAGCGGCAGTTTTCCAGGCCTGACTCCGCCCCCTTTTCCCCACTCGCATTCACACACATTCTGATAGGCACCGGGAGGTTGGAAACATCCACACAGCCAAACAGATGTGCTGCAGGGAACAGTGGTCACATGACCAAACACTGCAATGTACCGATGCACCACATCCAGGAATTGCCAAATTTCATCCTTTTTTTTTTATAGTACGGTTTGGTTTTGACCAAATGGTCAGGATTCAGAGGGCTAAATCCCAAATCATATATCTTCACCCTGGAGCATGTTTCCCTAAGTATTTTACAATGTGCTGCATGGTCCAGGGGTGATAAAAAAAAATTGTGGTCATTTTCTAAAACACAAATTTGTTAAATGGGACAAATGCGAGCGAAAACACGCCTGCCATGTAAACATTTCTCAGCGAAAGAATTTCAGGATGAGTCTGGCACAAGTACTATTTTATTCGATATAACATTTCCCTTGTCATAAAGAAGCAGCAAAGGACATAGCAGTTAAAACACCTGCGTTTGAAGAATTCTCCAGAGTCCAGCATTTCACTGCCCACGGAGGGGCCACTAAAGTGAGTGATGACAGTTGGTGGTAATTCAATTGGTGCCCTGGTGTCGAAGAACCGTCAAAGGCAGAAATGTAACCCAAGCAATGCTGGAATTTCTGAGGCCAAAAACAAAAAATAAAATTTTTTTCAAAAAAAAACGACATTTGGGCTGCTCTGCTTGCCCTTTTGCCACCGCGACCCGGACTTTCGCTCAGCAGGTTAGAGAATGAATGGATGGAACAACATCTGACTTTGGGCAACTATCAGAGAAAAAAAATAATTTTCACACAGCTAGTGTAGGGAAAGTTTCGAGAAAAAGACAGGGGGATGTGAGCTTCACTGCAAGGCTCGCATGAACCAAAAAGAAAACCCATTCCTGTCTTTCATCATCCGGATTAATATCTGGCATGTGCAATAAAGTAATGAAGCAAATAAGAGACTATGTCAGATAAATCAAGTGATTTGCATTTGTATGAGATACACGGTTATTTGAATGCATTGCATCAGCTAGGGTTGTCAAGTTAAAAAAATAAAATAAAAAAATACTAGAAGCCTTCCAAATCGAGCATGCCCACTTCATATATGCAAACACAATTATGTCTTCTTTATACCTTAGACATGAACAAAATCATGTAAATGTTTTGCATTATTTCCAATACACTGTAGGTTATGTCGTATTGCTGGCCAGTAAAGTGCCTGACTATAATTGTGATTTTGCACAGCTTCCCAGGTAAAAAAAAAACCTTTGCTCTTTACATTACACTGTCCAGTTCATTTACTGCAATTCCTGGTACGATTTCCTAACACAACGGTTTATAAAATGTTGCATTTGAATGCACGAGCGGCGTGAAATACACTTCACTCCAAAAGAAGAAGAGGGATTTGTTTGCTATCACCCGCCATCCGAAACTGACAACAGGGGGGTAAGAGTCCGTAAAATAGGGGCGCATCTGCCAAAATTTCCACAGGGAAGCAACCCGGATGCATCCGCACGCGGGACCAGGGACAACGACCGGAATGCAGCTGCACTCCACAGGCTTGGGACGGCCAACGCGAAATGACGAATCGCAGAATCATTAATCAAGGGCGTGTCTTTTTTTTAAGGTTTTTTTTTCTTCTTCTTCTGGTGTATTCTGCGTTCAACTGATGCCTAAAATTTATGGATAGGGCGTCTGCGTATTCTTCTGCTGTATAAAATCTGAGTTAGGGTGCATCCATATTCGTCTGTTACCGCCTATTATTACTGGGGTAGGGTGCATCCATATTCGTCTGTTACCGCCTATTATTACTGGGTTAGGGTGCATCCATATTCGTCTGTTACCACCTTCTATTACTGGGTTAGGGTGCATCCATATTCGTCTGTTACCACCTATTATTACTGGGTTAGGGTGCATCCATATTCGTCTGTTACCGCCTATTATTACTGAGTTAGGGTGCATCCATATTCGTCTGTTACCGCCTATTATTACTGAGTTAGGGTGCATCCATATTCGTCTGTTACCACCTATTATTACTGGGTTAGGGTGCATCCATATTCGTCTGTTACCACCTATTATTACTGGGTTAGGGTGCATCCACGGAGGGGGGGGAGTGGTGGAGTACTGGCAGGTTAAGAGGAGAGTGTGCTTTTGTTTAGGGACGTGAAAGCAGCGCTATAATGAAGGGAAATGATTGTGGGCGTGCACTTTTCCCAGGTAGCTACGGTACGCTACGCGTTCTGACAGCGAACGGGGGGGAGGAGAGCAGAAATGTGACAGAGAAAAGAGAAAGTGAGAAGAGAGGGACAGAGAGAATGATAGAGAGAGGGAGTGAGAGAGAGGGAGAGAAAGAGGGAGTGAGAGAGAGGGAAAGAGGGAGAGAAAGAGGGAGAGAAGGAGGGAGAGAGAGAGAGAGAGAGAGGGACAGAGAGAATGGGGGAGGAGAGGGGGGGAGAGAATGATAGAGAGAGGGAGTGAGAGAGAGGGAGAGAGGGAGAGAAAGAGGGAGTGAGAGAGAGGGAGAGAGGGAGAGAGAGGGAGAGAAGGAGGGAGAGAGAGAGAGAGAGAGGGAGAGAAGGAGGGAGAGAGAGAGAGAGAGAGAGGGAGAGGAGAGAGAGAGAGAGAGAGAGAGAGGGAGAGGAAGAGGGAGAGAGACGTGTGACTGGAAGTAAGCTCCCCCCTGCGCTGCCCGTGTGCGTGACAGAGCTGTGAGGGTCACGGCACGCAAGGAGCCGATGACGGGCGAGGCGATGCCGCAACAGTGCGGTGCGGGGGGGGGGGAGGAGGCAGGGCGGGGGACACCGGGAGGGGGGAGACGGAGCCAAAATGGATCTCATCAACGCTCCCCCAGCGGGGGGGAACACCCGCGGAAACCCGGCTCTCCACCGCGGGGCGGGGAGCAGTCGTCTCACGCCACCGAGCGCAAAGCGGGGAAAACAGCGTCTGATTAAAATGTACAGTCGCCGCCGAGGCTCGCGTGCGACTGACTGACGCCCCCCAGTCACGGTCCCCCCCCCCCCGCCCAACCCCCCCCCAACCTCTCCCCCCCGACACGGCCTCTTTCCTTTTCCTCCGCGGGGTCCCGGCGGTGCTCAGAGGGGGGGCGTGCGAGTCTCCGCTTCCACACGCGCTTACGTAACCGCCTCATCTGTCCCGCTAAGCCTCCCCCACACCCCACCCCACCCCCGAGTCATTTAGATTAAGGAACAGTAGTAGTAGCTGAGCAGCCATTCTTTTCATTTCTTTTTTTTGTTTCTTTTTTGGGGGGGCCCAAGGCAGGGGAAAAGGAAACCTCTGGGGGGGTGTGGGTTTTAGGAGCGCGCCCCGCCAGCGTGGAATTCGTTCCCCCGCCGTCGCGTCTGTGTGTTTTTAAAATGGGATCCGACGCGGAAAACGTCCGCTTCATTCCCCGTTAGCTGCGCGGTGCTTTCTGGGAGACGTGGTTTTTTGCGAGATTTTTGAAGCGCGGTTAAAAAATTGCGAAATTTGGATGCTGGGGATTTAACAGGACAGATGAATCTGAACAATTCCTTCCTTGCTTACTTCGGACGCTGACTCACCCACGTCCTTTGACAGGGTCGGCTTCAAATAGCACTCAGATGCCATCAGTATGAATGGTAAAGGGACTGCATTTATATAGCGCTTTTATCCAACACGCTTTACAATTGATGCCTCTCATTCACCCATTCACACACACACACTCACTCACCAACGGTGAAAGGCTGCCATGCAAGGTACCAATCACCTCGTTGGGAGCAATTAGGGGTTAGGTGTCTTGCTTCGACACGCCCAGGGCTGGGGATCGAACCCGCAACCCTCCGACTGCCAGACGACCGCTCTTACCTCCTGAGCTACGTCGCCCCTTGTGTGTGTTGCGACCACCTGACGGTGGCCGTGGTCCTTGTTTTATTCGGGTTTAATGAGTAATAACGGACGGGCTGCGGGTTATTAATGCACATTACCGGACCATCAGAAAGCTCGCGCTCCTCCGCTGTTCCTAATGGGAAAATAAACACCTCCTGACTGGCGCATCCCAGCTGCGATAATTAATATTTCCAATTATCGATTTGAAAGTGTGCTGAGCGGGTGACAGCCAAGGGCCTCAGCTCGGTTAATAAATCTATGGTGTGCGCGTGCAGAGAGAGAGAGAGAGGGAGAGAGGGAGGGAGGGAGAGAGAGAGAGAGGGGGGGGAAGGAGGGAGAGGCTGAGGCAGAGAGAGAGAGAGAGAGAGAGAGAGAGAGAGAGGGAGGGAGAGGCTGAGGCAGAGAGAGAGAGAGAGGGGCTGAGAGAGAGAGAGAGAGAGAGAGAGGGAGAGGCTGAGGCAGAGAGAGAGAGAGAGGCTGAGGCTGAGGCAGAGAGAGAGAGAGGCTGAGAGAGTCAGAGGCTGAAGCAGATGGAGAGAGGGAGAGAGAGAGGGAGGGAGAGGCTGAGGCAGAGAGAGAGAGAGAGAGAGGGCCTGAGACAGAGAGAGTGAGAGAGAGGCTGAGAGAGAGAGAGGCTGAGAGAGGGAGAGAGAGGCTGAGGCAGAGACAGAGAGAGCGAGAGAAAAAATACAGACAGTAGTAAAAAATAAAAAACGGGACGAAACTGAGAGATGCGGAGCGCTAAAGAACCTGAGAGCCCAAGCGTTTTCTCTTTTAATCCTGGCGTCCGAGATCACTCTGACTCCATTTCACAGGGATCTCATTTGTTTACAGAATCCACTACGAGGAAGTAAACGAGCGCGCAGCGGACGGCAGACACGAGGCAGCGAGCAAGAGAAATGGATTGAGAGAGGAAGAGAGGGTGAGAGCTGCCAGAGCTCCTGGTAGTGGATGTGTGTGTGTGTGTGTGTGTGTGTGTGTGTGTGTGTGCATGTGTGTGTGTCTGTGTGTGTGTGTGAGAGAGTGTGTGTGTGTGTGTGTGTGTGTGTGTGTGCGCGTGTGTGCCTGTAAAAGCGTGTGTGTGTGTGTGCGCGTGTGTGCGCGTGTGTGTGTGCGTGCCTGTAAAAGCATGTGTGTGTGTGTGTGCATGTGTGTGCGTGCCAGTACAAGTGTGTGTGTGTGCATGTGCCTGTGTGAGTGTATTTGTGTGTGTGTGTGTGCCAGTAAAAGTGTGTGTGTGCCTGTGTGTGCGCATGTGAAAATTGGCTCCTAGCGCCGCTGTGGTTGTGCTGATAAGAGCCTTCGCTGCACAGGCTTGTCAGGCGCTGCCTCTAAACCCTGGGATTTCTATCACAGCCAAACGCGGCGGGAACCGGGGGCTAGACGAGCCACGGACTCCAGAGCCAATCAGAGCCCTCCCGCCAGCGTGAGAACGCTCCCCCCCCCCCCCCCGCGTCTCCTCAGGGCCGCGTGGAAACGCTGTGTGTGGGAGACTGCGTGGGACACAACCGCAGAACCGAGCAACTACCCGCCCCCCCCCCCCCCGTCCCACGCCCAAACCCCACCCCACCCCTCAACTCTACCCCAACATCCCTCAGCCCCCACCCCACCCCTCAACTCTACCCCAACATCCCTCAGCCCCCCCCTCTACTCTACCCCAACATCCCTCAGCCCCCACCCCACCCCCCAACTCTACACCAACATCCCTCAGCCCCCACCCCACCCCTCAACTCTACCCACCATCTTGGGCTGCAAACCCATCTGGGGCCTTGGTTTCTCATCACACATCCACCTCTGTGTCACTAACATATTTCACATGTAGCAGCTTCTAACCAACGCAACCCTTTTTTTTAAATAAATTGCTCTATGAGCTACTTATACATATATATATATTTTAGGAATGATGAGTGAATTTATGAGATCATTAAAAACACATACAGTCACACGTCAAAGCAGCCGCACTACATTAACTACAAGCGATCGAGGATTGCGCAGAAAGTCAAGGACTTCACACCACCGTGATTCCCATTTTAGGCAAAGACACGATAGTGAAGACAAGACTGTGAGACCGTATGACTGTTGCGCTAATAGGGTTTCTATTTCCAGCACTCGTACAGTTTATAGGAAATACTGCGCTGTGCCTTTAAGGCCTAAGCTTGCATGCCATGAGATTTGGATACCTCATCAGTATTTTGATGACTTTGACTTTCTAACGTCCGAATCCCCCCCTGCCCCTGCCCCTGCCCCCCCCCCACCACCCCCCCCACATACAAATACAGGCTTAACTGTAAACATACAGACTCAGGCTTAACTGTAAATATTTGCCAGCGAGAATACGCTGTGCTAGCTGTGTACTTCTGCACGGGGGGGTTGGGGGCGGGGGTGGTGTTGGGATCACGGCAGGCCCAAAAGGTGGGGGGGGTTAAGAGGCACAGTCCCGTGCTCCCCCTCCCCCGCTAGTTTTCAGTCACGGCAGTCAGTGAGGTGGGGGGCAGTTATGGGGGGGGGGGGGTGTGGTGTTAGGACCACGGCAGGCCCAAAAGGGGGGGGGTAAGAGGCCCAGTCCCCCGCCCCCCCCGCCACCAGCCTTCAGTCACAGCAGTCAATGGGGGGGGGGGGCAGTTATGGGGGGGGGGCAATCTCTCTCAGCCATCGTCAGCGGGGCTCAAAGGGCGATTGACGCGGCCCGTTACGATAATGTGTCCAGCGACGGGACCCCCCCCCCGTGCCCCCCCCATTCTCTCACTTATCCTAAGGATCTTATCTCCAGAGCACATGCAAGATTAGGAATCTGCTCTTCTTTTTGTTATGTGTGCGTGAGGGACTGTGCATGTGAGCATCTTTTGTGTGTGTGTGTGCGCGTGTGTGTGTGTGCGTGTGTGCGTGTGTCTGTTTGTGTGTGTGTGTGTGCATGTGTGTGTGTGTGTGTGTGTGTGTGTGTGTGTGTGAGAGACAGTGTGTATGATCACAGAGAGGGAACTTAGACAGTGTTCCTCTGCCACAGATTCATCCAGGCAGGCCCATCACTCACAAATGTACACCAGGTGAGTATATACTATCAGGTGAGTCTATGCAACCAGGTCAGTCTATATTATCAGGTGAGTATATACTATCAGGTGAGTCTATGCAACCAGGTCAGTCTATACTATCAGGTGAGTCTATGCTACCAGGCATCCCATACACCAGGTGAATTTACACTACCAGGAATCCATGAACTTCAGTTGTATGTGGACTGAAAAAAGAAAAACAACAGGATAATCCTGCTATCAAAGTTTTATATTAACAGGTAGTACAGTTCTTAAAGCGTGTTTATTAAAAGTGAAAAATCCCACGAAAGTGATAATATCTCAACACACACACACACACACACACACACACACACAAGCACACGACACACAAGAACACGACACACACACACACGCACACACACACACACACAAGCGCACACACACACACATGCACACACACACACACACACACACACACACACACGGACACCCGACTGAACGCTCCCTTCCTCCAGCCGTGTGATCTGTGTGAGGATGTTCCCGGTGCTGTCACTGCAGGCGCCGGATTGTGACAGATTACAGGGCGTCGCCTCGACCAATCGGCAGCCGGCAAACGCTTCCTGGCCGCTGACCCATAATTCCCGGCGTACCTATGCAGAGTTGACGTTTCTTTAATGGTTTACAGACCTCCAGCGAGCTCACCCCCCCCAGAGCCCCATGATAGCCTATTAGCAATTCACCACAGCTTGCACTTTTTACCCAACCCCCCCATCCGCCCCCCCACCCCCACCCCCACCCCAACCTTCCCCTTCTTTCCTCCCCCCACCCCTCCCACCACCACAACGTTCCTGGGGGGGACAACAACAGCAGTGCAGAGGAAGGAGCGGAGAGGAGAGAGGCAGCGAAGCATGTTGTCTTGGCAGCAAGAGGGATCTAAACAAGCGTCAGTTTGAGAGAGAGAGAGGGAGAGAGAGAGTGAGAGAGAGGGAGAGAGAGAGACCTGAGGCTCGGAACGGTACACAGCCAGAACCGCCCGTCCATCTGCCCGAGAGCATTTCCGGAATAATAATTGTATTCTCTCTCTCTCTCACTCTCTCTCTCTCTATCTCTCTCTCTCTCGCTCTCCATCAACACGGTGTCCTCCTCACATCAGCAAGCCGGCCTGGATCCACATCACCTTTTTGTTTCGCTTTTTTGTAACGTTTTTTCCGGGGGGAGGGGGGGGGGTGGGCGGCAGCCTTTCAAAAAATAAAAAAAATGAAATAAAATGTTTACGCCAATCTGGAATCAGTCACGAGAAGAGAAAAAAAGAAAAGGTGCTCTTTACAAAGAGCCCCCCGTCTGCCTTCCTGCTTACTGCAGCCAGGAGCCCAGCGGCCCTGATCTGTTAATATAATAACGATAAGGGGAAATGAGTGTCTCGAACCTGGAGAGGTGGGGATGTGGGTTAAATCGGTGCGCCAAGTCAGTCCATCTTTTTTTCGAGCCCCTGACTGTGTTGGCGCGCCGATTCTAAGCGGGGCAGGGGGGTGGTTGGGGGACGGGGGCGGGGGGACAGAGAGATGGCCTGAGTGGGATGGGGGGGCAGAGAGATGGCCTGAGCGGGATGGGGGGGGGACAGAGAGATGGGGGGGACAGAGAGATGGCCTGAGCTCGGAGCGGGGGGTGGGCAGGGGGACCGGGGCGGGGGGGGGGAGTGGGCAGGGGGACGGGGGACGGCAGAGAGATGGCCTGAGCGGGATGGGGGGGGGGGACAGAGAGATGGCCTGAGCTCGGAGGAGCGATTCGGGGGCCAGAGCGATCCGTCCATCTGTCCACAGCTACGTTGCCGGCATATCAATGTGGCGCATAGCAACACGAGGCCGTCCGTTGCCACCGCCCCCCCCCCCCCCTTCCCCCCGGCCGCCTCGTCCCCACCCCGCCCCGCTTCCCTCCAGCGGGCGCCAGCCTTTTGCCGACATCGCTTCGCTTTCGGGCGGTAAAACAGAGAAGTCACGCAACGCGGGGTCGCTCGTAAAAAAATTAATTTATACATTTTTTTTAAAAAGACCCGCCCTACCCGTTCATGCACCCGTTTTTATTTTAAAGGTTGAGCTCTCCCCTCTTCTGCCGGCGAGCCCTTGTTTTTTTCGGGAGCGACCTTTTCGGGAAGGGAAACGCCAGGGTTCTAGAACGTGTGCGCCGTCTCCTGGGCAACCCCCGGAATGAAAGGGCCCTCCTTCCTTTTTCGCGGCGTCAGAAAAAGCGATGACGTCATCACGGGACTCCTCCCGGAGACCACCCCACCCAGCCCGAAAAAGCACTGAGCCTCAGCGGAGGGATGGAGGGGCTGTCCCCATGGGATGTCGGAATGCCAGGATGGTTGGGGGGGGGGGGGGGGGCGTCCCCTGATGTGATGTCACAATGCCAGGGTGGGGGGGGCGTCCCTGATGTGACATCAGAATGCCAGTATAGGGAGGGGGGGCCGTCTCCTGATGTGATGTCAGGGATGTCAGGACAGGGAGCTGGAATGCTGGGAGAAACGCGCCCCCCCCCCCCCTTCCCATCAGAGCAGCTCACTGAACGCAGAACATGCCAAGAGCCACGCTCCTCTGCAGTCCCACCCCCCCCCCCCCACACACAGTCCACACGCTGCGGGCGGGGAGGTTGTGTCCCCCCCCCCCCCCCGCTCCTGCTCACAGAACCTCCCTCCATGGGAGGGGGGGTGGTGGTGTATGGCTGCATATATGCATCATGCATCATGCAGCATTCATACCATTTACAAGTGTATTTGTAAACTAGTTGGTGGTAAAAATAGTCACAAAGGGAAAAGAGCCTGATTTTCTTCGCTTTTTAATTCCTACATTTTAATGAGGTTTATATCCAGCTACCATTTCAAACCACTGGGGGTTTTGACTGTATTCAAGATATAAGTGTGCATTCACACATACATATAGTCCTAATTTCAAGTTTTTTTATATGAGGGTATGAGATTTTTTTTTGGAGAACTGGAAATAGATACTGTACTCTCATTGGACAAATCACATTTGATAGGCAGCCCACTAAACAAATGCACTGCTGATAGGTTAATATGCAAATCGCCACATTTCTTACACAAGCAACACAAGTCTCCAAAAGACCAGCACCAATACCGAATCCTGTCATAGTGTGCAGGATAATTACTTCAAGATACTCAATTGAACAGAATGAATAGGCTCTTTTTATGTATAATACAACTATGAAAGAGTTGACTTTGACACTACTGAGTATTTAAACATCTGCAGGATTTTACAGCATGCTTCATGCTAGTGCATTCGGCAGGCTGTGACCCTCTGACCTCCGAGCACAATAAGCAATGCTCCACCTCAGTAACGTTCCCTAATTTCCTGCGTGTCCAAATTGTTTCCATAACTCTGCTTACCGATTTGCTTTTTTTTTTTTTTTTTTTTTACTGCAGCTCGGGGAGCTCTTAGGTGCTCCTCGGTGCAGATTACATCGTGTTTTGCATTGTGGGTAAGATCTATAAATACGAGGTGCGTGTGAGTGTGGGGGTGGGGGGGGGGGGAGGGGGAGGGGGGTTGCACTCTGTCACAAAGACAACTCCATCCCGCCACGTTTCGCACAAACCGCACGCCTCGCGGTTCAAGGCCACAAGCTCCCTTTCTTCAAGTGCCGAAAAAAAGCTCCGCGTTTAATTCTAAAGAATGCCAAGATGGGGGGGGTGGGGGGGGGGGGGGGGGTGAGACGAGGCATTCATTTTTTTTCCAGAAAAGAAGGCCAAGTGAGGGGGGAGGAGGTGGGGAAGGAGGGGGGGAGGAGGAGGAGGAGGGGGTGGGTGGGCGAGCCAAGAAAAGTGATTCAGCCTCATAGTTCATCTTCATCCGAGTCCCGTCTTAAAGCCCAGTTCATAGAACAGGTCCTGCCGAAAATCGATGCGGGCCCCCCCCCAGCGGCGGTAAAGGTCACCCGCTCAGCGCAGGTGGCCTTTGTGGGCCGCGGAAGCCAGCGCTCGTAGCGCGCGGAGCGCCGCTAAGTAGAATTAATGGGGGGGGGGGGGGATCGATTATTCCTCGCGACGGCTTAAATTGAACTAAGCAGGGAATCGTTCTGCGAAAGCGGGGGCCGTGGCCGTGACGCGAAACGAGACCGGACCGGTCGGCCAAACCCGAGCGATTCGTTTACAAACCGTGAAAAAAAAAAAAGCGAAAGCAGAAATTAAAAAAACTGGGTGGGTTTTTTAAACACAAGAAGCCCGGCTCGCGTAAGCACATATTTTTCAGGGGGGGGGGAGGGAGAGGGCACTGATCTTCATCTTTATCCCAGGACCCAAAACCGTGGGTAACATGGTGTCTAAAAAAAGCCAGCTGGGATAGGGGTGATGAAAACCCCCCCCACCCTCCCATTTCTGTACTCTCCCCCTTGTTCCCCCCCCCTCGGGGTTCTCATTTCTCAAACATTTGTTCCCCCCTTGTTTAAAATAAAATCAATGAGTAACCAGGGGAGACGAATCGACGAATCAGCGTCGTGCCCGCGGGCGAAGAGGCTCGACACGCTCCGCGATGGCAGTCACATGACCGCCAACATGACTGTGACACGGGGGGAGGGGTGGGGGGGAAGGGGGCGCGGAACAGGGGCCGGGGAAGGGGGTGCGGAACGGGAGGGCGGGGGGTGGAGGGGGGGTGGAGGGGGGATATAAGGGGTTGGGGGCGGTGAATACATGTGAGATTTCATGCGGCTGACAGGCATGCAAAATGGGAAACTTTATTTATAATGTACGCCGCGGGTTCGAGGGAGATTTTCACACGTCTTAAAATCGCGGCACGCAGGATCGCCTCGGCAACGGGACGAGGGATTGCCTTCAGGGGCCACTTCTGTATTCTGCAATGTTTGTAATTTCACACCGTTAATGCACAGACACACACACACACGCACGCACACACACACTCCTGCGTTGGTAAGTGCAGCATCCTACTGCGAGACTCAAAAAAGGATTATGTACTTTGCGACTATATATAAACACTTTAAAGATTATTCAAATTTATACAGGAACTATAAGTCGCTCTTTAACGGGCATGCCTGACGCTTGAGGACGCATCGCGCGATCTGTTTTAAAAGAGAAGGCGGCAGCAAAGTGTGCGTTTCGGATTAAAATGGCGGCGGCGCAGCAGAATCCAAATTAGTGCGCATCAAGGCAAACGCACTTCAGGTCCCCGATATCGTTCTGATGGGACCACACAGCTTTACCCAGCACAACACGATTCCTAGCCTTAAAAAAAACAAAACAAACAAAAACAACAACAAAAAACTCCAGTACAGTGATCGGTGATAAATCAACTCGAACAGAGTTTATACTTTATGAGTCCAACAGGAACACTCAAATACTCCATTAGAGTTAAAAGCACTCGAGCGAAAGCTGATTTTGTTGCTGTGTGCCAATGGCTTCACCTCACTGGGGTGCCTTAGGTGGGACAGGGTGGGCCAGGGCCACCTAAATAGTATCTTGGCCCACCCATTGTGAATGCCCAACTAGGCAGCTCTAGCCCTCCTAGATCTACGCAGGCTGAGCTATGTGAATATTTCTAGCTGCGATGCCGGTTCACCTGCACCGTTGTCTCTACACCTCTCACACAAACTCAACAGAGCTTTAGGTGGCTACATTACATTACAGGCATTTAGCAGACGCTCTTATCCAGAGCGACTTACACAACTTTTACACAGCATTTTACATTGTATCCATTTATACAGCTGGATATATACTGAAGCAATGCAGGTTAAGTACCTTGCTCAAGGGTACAACGGCAGTGTCCTACCCGGGACTCGAACCTGCGACCTTTCGGTTACAAGCCCAGTTCCTTACCCACTGTGCTACACTCCGTCCTACGGCGTACGCCTCGCGTTCGGGAAATAAAATAAATAAATGTGACAAGTGGCCACTTAAGCGCAGCCTGTCCCGTCCGCCACGCGATGAGGCCCCCGTGTCAGCGCAAACTCAGACAAACGCTAAGTGACACCCTTAAGTGGGTTCAGGTTGCGCAGCTGAGGGGGGGGGGGGGGGGGGGGTAATTCGGTAAAAATACAAATGAGGCCGGCCGGTTGGAAACAAATAATTATTCATCATCTCAGCCGAGATAGGCCACCTCCTCCTCCCACCCAACCCCCATCCCCTCCCCCCCGCCCCCCCCGCCAACTCGCCTCCCACCCCCGCCCTCCTCCTCCCACTCTCCGCCATCGACCGCCGTCGTGGTGGAGCTGGGGAATAAACAGCCGGTACGGACCGGGTCAATCCGGCCCATCGGAGTTCGATAAGGAATAACCGCTCCGCTCAGGGATAATTACGCTCCGGGTCCATCATCCTCCTCCTCCTCCTCTTCATTTCCCTTCTCCCGCTCTCACCCCGCTGTCAGAGTCCGCCACCCGGCGCCCGTGGCGATGCACCACCCCGACCCCCACGCAGGACCCAGGGGGGGCCCAGCTTTTTTTTTGGGGGGGGGGGGGTTCAGATGTAGCCCCTGAGGGGGAGATCCAGCGGACTCCACCATGACAGGTCCACTCTGAGCCCCCATCAGAAGGAGGTGCCGGGTCAGCACTGTCTCAGGCATCGCTAACGGTCTTACAGGGTCACAGATAGCATTATTAGCGTGGACGGCTTTATCCGGCTGAAGGAAAGCGTTGAGCGGCGCCTTCGCTTCGCCCGTCTGGTAGAGCAGCGAATCGGGACAGCTCGACCGACGAGATCTGAGCACCCCCTCAGCTCGACTCCGAGTGACCTTTAACCTCGCTATCCCAGCATGCACCGGTCTCTCTTAAAAAAAAAAAGATGCACACATATTTTCTGAGCGCTGATGGCTTTTTTTTTACAGTGGCACGCAGCATTCTAACCCAGGCCAGCGAGGGTGGGGGGGTGGGGGTGGAAGGGGGGGGGGGGAGAAGAGAAAAGAAAAAAAACCTGATTATTTCATCACAAACAGGGAAAATCCCAGGTTACCGAGCTGCTCGGAATGTAATGAAACATCTGCCACACTCTCTCATAAGCACCCGCTCAGGACCTTCCCCGCGTCTGGGGTTTGGGGGGGAAGAGAGCGGCAATCTCGGTGTTCATTAGCCCTCAGACTGCGCGGGGAGGGGGGGTATGGGCAGCGGCGGGGGTCGGGAGGGGGTCGGGGGTATGGGCAGTGTGCGGGGGGGTGGGGAGGGGGTCGGGGGTATGGGCAGTGTGCGGGGGGGGTGGGGGGGTGGGTCGGGGGTATGGGCAGCGTGCGGGTGGGTGGGGGGGGGCAGGTGCGTGGTGGGTGGGGGGGGAGGTGGGGTGGTGGGGGGGGGGGGATGATTCATATGAGAGATGATTCCCTGCGTTATTCCAAGCTGTGCTTGAACCGGGGAGGGAGCGAGTGAGGAATGAGTCAGGTGGGTGAAACCTCGGTCATTCGCTGGGACGCCCTGTGGTGTGTGAAAGATTTAAAGCCTCGATGAGCGATTGGATGGGCTGCGATTAAACACAGCCATTCTGCTCTTTTCTAAAATAAAATTCCTCACTTTTCGTCGCCCTGTGTGTGTGTGTGTGTTTGCGCATGTGCATGCGTGCATGTGTGTGTGTGTGTGTGTACAGGTATGTGTTTGCATACATGTATGTGTGTGTGTGTGTGTGTGTGTGTGTGTGTAGAGCAGATACAGACACATAGCGACAGCACCACACACATGCAGTATATACCACCACCAAGGTGAATTACTGACATCCTCTTTCTATTAATACCGTTCATGGTGTGCAAACACGCTCTACAGAGGTGTGTAGCGCACACACATTAAAAATAACTTTTCACAGGTGAAGCGGGGTAGCAGGCAGACAGGTGGGGAAAGAGATGCCCGCACACGCACGGCATCGGATGCCGCACATGCTTAATGGTGCGGCAGCGTTTGTGATGTGGAGTGGACTTTGTCAGGTGCGGCCATCACGAGACACACAAAAAGAAAAGAAGCGGCGTGTGACTACAGAGGAGGAGAAGCCCTCATACACAACTCTGTTTCGCGTCTCAGGCGATAGCTCCACCTGACAGGGCTTCCTCCAGGACGACACGTTTGTTGCCCCATTAAAGTAGTTTTAGGGGGGGGTCCAGTCAACACAGTGTGCAGGAAGCGCACCATCCACACACACACACACACACACACGCAGGGGGCACACGGATAACCGTACGAAGAAACGCTCTTCTCCTTTCTTCCTTTTCACGCCGTCTTTTTTTTTCTCCCTTTTTTCGTGAGAGTCTTGATATTTGTCAGCCGGGTCCCCCCGGGGGCCTTCGTGGGGCCCCAGCAGAAGGGGGCCACACATTAATTAACTGGAAATAAAAATGTTATTGTCAAGCGGCTCGTATCAGACTCTGCTCTCCGCTATCTCCGCTTCGCGTGCCGAGCTGCATCACAGCGGTACACAGGAGGGCCGGGAGACACAATGGGGCGAGGCCAAAGGCCTGTAATTAGCATAGAGCTAGCAGCAGGATGAGTATTATAGGGCTTGTCTCTCACACACGCACACACGCACGCACGCACACAGACACACACACACACACAGACACACACACACACACAAGCATGCACACACATGTATACACATACACACACATGCACAGACACACTAACACATGCACACGTGTGCACGTGCATGCACAAATTCGCACACCCATGCACACACACAAATTCGCACACACACGCACACATGCATGCACACACACATACACGCATGCACACACACACACATTTTCACATACACACAGGCACAGACATGCACACGTGCACGCACACACACACATACATACACACACATGCACACACACGCACACACACCCCTGGGTGAAGCAGGGTGAAACTCCAGTAACTCCAGCACACACTGATTTTCATTTCTGAAGCTCTGGAAGCTCACGGTGGCCCACCGTCCCCTTTCATAAATATTGAATCCATATCTGCTTAAACTTGCATTGTTTAAGAATCCGGCTTACTCCCGAAACTAAAAGTCATTTCCCCTCCTTCGCGCCCGAGGGCAAAGATAAATCCAATGTTCTACAGCACAACAAGAAGCCGGGGGAATATTTCAGCCAAAGCTGGCTACACCTACACCCCCCCCCCCCCCGAACAGGTTCCGTCTCTGATTCAGCGTCGGCTCAAAATGAGATACAAGTCCCCTGTAAACACAGAAACGAGGGCCCTCCTGCTTTTCTCTGCATAATTAGACTAATTATCTGAGGGTCACTCCACGATCCCCGTCGTTTCATTAAGCAAATAAAAGACGCTGATTACCGCGAACGTATCAATCTTCCGCAATTAGGAGGCCCTTCTGATTTACTTTTTCTTTTTTCTTTTGCTTCCAAAGTCAGGCGGCGTCCTCATTTTAATGATCTAATGAGGGAGTTTTTTTTTGCTTGGCTGGCCAAGTTTGCCCGCGTAGGCCAAACAGCGTTCAGCGCTGTGCCGTGTAAGATTAATAAACCGCCTCATCCGACGACAACCGACCACGCCCAGCCGCAGTGGGCCGTGTGCGGAGAGCTGCGATCCTTTATTCCGGTACGTGCCGTGTGCTACGCGGCGCTACGTACCGAGGACACGGCCGCCATTTTGAAAACGCAGAGCCGTAATGGCGGCCGTGTACTCAGTACATGCCGTGTGCTACGCGGCGCTATGTACCGGCGCGAGCGCCATTGAAACTCTGAGCCTAATGCGGCATGTCTCAGTACATGCCGTGTGCTACGCGGCGCTATGTACCGAGGACGCGGCCGCCATTTTGAAAACGCAGGCTTGCGCGTCCGTACATGCCGTGTAGCGGCGCTATGTACGAGACACGGCCGCATTTTGAAAACGCAGAGCCGTAATGGCGGCCGTGTACTCAGTACATGCCGTGTGCTACGTGGCGCTATGTACCGAGGACACGTCCGCCATTTTGAAAACGCAGAGCCGTATGGTGGCGTGTACCAGTACAGCCATGTCTACGCGCTATGTACTGAGACGGCCGCATTTGAAGCAGCGAATGGGCTCAGGTGACAGATACGTGGTGTTTGGAGTGCAAATTCCAGTGTGTTTTCCAGGCAGACGACAGTGGAAACCAGACCTGAGTGGTCAAATGCCTATTTGATTTAGATTCATTTTCTACGCTTTACTGAGCTTGACTGGTGTATTGGAGCCAATGAAGTATGCTCAGAAAGAAGTGCAAACCCCGCCTTCTGGTCACATTGCCAGGCTCAATTACTGTACACCAGGCAAGATCAATAGAGCACAGAAAAGTATTTGAATCCAGAAACAAATAGGTATTTGACCACCCAGGTCTGGTGGAAACGCTCACAGACTCGTAGCAAGGCCTCATCCCTGATGTTCGGTCACGCGACCCAGCGTACCGTCACCGCGGAAACGGAAAACGAAACCCGAAGAGTCGGCGTTTTCCGTACGAAAAAAGGTGCGCGCCCGTATTTACCAGAGCCGCGCCGCCGTCCCGGGACCATCGTCCCGCCACCGTGCGTACGACGCACTCTCTCCAACGCCGCGTGCATCTTTTATTATTATTACTCTTTTTTCTTTATTTTTTTAATCCAGTAGGGTAGGCGTCGCGCTGGTGACAGGCGCGGGCCGTGACAGGTCCCCTTTAAATTCACCGCAGCCAATTAGAGTCGCTCCTGGCGGCGAGGAGATAGGCGGTGGTTGGCGGCGGCGGGCGACGAGCGCGGGGCCTGACAGCCCCGGTGCGGAGATGGAAATGTGGTAATTCGGAGTAATTCGGCAACTTGCCGGCGCCTGCCTGGCCGCGCCTCTCCTCGCCTCTCCTCGCCGCGCCGCGCCCGCCTGTCTGTCTGTCCGCCGGAATAAATGGGGTCAGCGCCGTGTGATCGGCAACTTTCATTTATATGTAAATGACCCCGCCGCCGCCGCCGCCGCCGCCGCTCCAATACAGCCTGCAGTGGGCCTGAGAGCCAGACACCCACCCACCCAGCCTCTCTGCACAGCCTGCATCCCTCACTCTCTCCCTCTCTCTCCCTTTCTCTCTCTGCACAGCCTGCATCCCTCTCTCTCTCTCTCTCTCTGTGTGCAGCATGCATCTCTCTCTCGCTCTCTCTTTCAATGCACTCTGCATCTCTCTCTTTCTCTCTGCACAGAGTGCATCTCTCTCTCTCTCTCTTTTCAGTGCACCCTGCATCTCTCTCTCTTGTGCATGTTGATTCTGCATTGATTCTCTCTTTGCACGTCTCCCTTCCTCTGCCTATCTCTCTCTTCTGTCAGTTGTTCTCTTCTCTCTTGCTGCATCTCTCTCTCTCTCTCTTGCTCAGTGGCCCTGCATCTCTCTCCCCCTCTCTCTCTTTCAAAGTGCACCCTGTATCTCTCTCTTGCTCAGTGGGGCCTGCATAACTCTCCCTCACCCTGCATATCTCATTCTCTCTCTCTCTCTCTCTCTCTCTCTCTTTATCCCTCTGCAGTGTGCTCAGTGGGCTCAGTGGTGACCTGTGGTCCGGGTCCAGGTGCTGTTCGGAATCAGAATGCAGGTGTGTGCCAGCCGGGGATGTCAGCAGCACACAGACCCATAATGCTGCGTGTGCGCGTGCACACAGGAGAGCGAGCGAGAGCGCACCTCTCACAGAGCGCTACGGGCGTAGCCGCGATGCTACGCCGCTTTCCACGCCGGAGGCCCAGGGCCCTCTCAGCGGGTCGGCTACGCCCAGACCGATTCGGAGATTCGTGAAGCACATCGTACGCCTCGGTGCACGCTGGGAAGGCAGGAAGCCAAATGTGCCAAGCGCCCTCGAACCCAAAAAGTCAGCAGAACCGCCGAACGCGCCCGTCGTCCCCAAACCCAAAGCCAGCGGAATCAGCAGAACGACAGATTCTATTCACTCTGTCCGCTAGGTCTTTGTTACTCGCTGAACTGGATATACGGTAAATATTCAGACATGCATAATTACACAAATAAATACCAGCCTCACTGTCTTGAACTGCACCGCCATCAAATCTATGCTTCCCAGCTAAAATATCCAGATGCATCCCATTTCAACTGCCATGTAAATGGTAAATGGACTGCATTTATATAGCGCTTTTATCCAAAGCGCTTTACAATTGATGCCTCTCATTCACCAGAGCAGTTAGGGGTTTGAACCGGCAACCCTCCGACTGCCAGACAATCGGTCTTACCTCCTGAGCTATGTCGCCCCATGTTTACATGCACACCAATACCAGAATTATTGGGAGTAATAGGCAGTTTATGCTGGTATTGAGATTACTGCACAGACAAGGATATAAATCATGTGATTGCTCCAACAGCCACGTCTACGTGATTCTTTCCATAATTGGCTAATGCTAGCTAGCTAAAGTCAGCTAGCTACGGAAAAATCCATGTATGTTCTCACTCCTTGTTGAGTTTGCTAGCACGGCTAAGTACCTCTTGGTGGTTAACTAGTTCAGTCTTCCATTAGCTTGCTTACTAGATTTGTGGCTAGCATAGCTGCAGACGCATTAGGCGGATGTCTTTGCAGGAGGGTGGTGCACACAGCCCATACTGAACAGCAGTCAGCCAGATAGCCGTCAGGGCCACAAACGGACTCCAAGAAAGCTAGCAGGCAAAGAAAAAAAAAAAAAAACTGCCGGCACGCAACGCCAGCGGGTGCCAGGAGGTGGAGCGGGCACCGGCCGCTGTATTTTTCCGCTGCACAGCCACAATCGATAAGCAGGACTGGCCGTAATCGCGAATACTCTAGTCTCGCGAAGGAATTTTTAACTATGTTTCGCACCCAGGATCATTTCTCGTTAGCATTTTGACACGGGCGGCGGGGAGCTGAAGGACAGTTTAAGTATTAAAATGCGCACCGCGTTTCTGCCGGCTCACGCATCGTGTTTATTTTGCAATTACTTATTTATGGAAACACGCCTTTGATGATGTAGCGATTTCATTATGAAATCTTTAAATTATTTTCACCGTCGCTGCATATCTGCTCCCCCTGCTTATTTACGTCCGGCCCCATCATTAATATATGTAAGAACGCATAATCCAACACTTTGGGCCCTCTGATACCTCTGATTTAAGTCCAGTAAATAATTCACGCGGTAAAATAAATCCATCTGCTACGCATCTGGGCCGTGCCAGGGCACAAGAAGGAAAATTGTTTTTTTGTTTTTTTTACAGCTAAAAGGTCCCTGTTGTGATGTTAAATATTCCCTTTTAATAAGGTGAAAAGAAGAATTTTTTTGTCTTTTTGCTCTCTCTCTCACTTGATAAGACGATTCCTTAGATCCAATGGAGACGTGTCCGTACATCTCAAACAGATGTAAGGACGTAAAAAAAACGAGAAGCTTTTATTTCCAAAAAAAAAACCAAAAAGAGTGAAAGCCTAAACGACGCTTTTATTTAATTTTTTTTAACCCCGCTGGATTGTGTTCTCCTTTCCCCCAGACTGCGATGTGAATGTGTCTCTCCTCCGCTTTTATTTTGCAAATAAACCCCAATGGATTCCTGCGGCAAATCGATACGAGAGAAAAAAACACTTCCTGGAGGACGTATCGAGAGGCTGTCTAGCGGCTTCCTCCCCGGACCCCGGAGGTACGGTACGGTACGGTACGGGCATCCAGTCACTCGCCCCGCTCTGCTCCGCTCCCTCTCTCTCACATCACCTCCGTTTCGCGGGGGGGGGGAGAAGCTCGCTAATGGCCCCCGTAGCCATTCCTCCTCTGGCTTGTGCCCCTCACCCCCCCGCCCCCCATCCCCCCCCGCGCCAGAAGCCATAAAGGCACATCATAAAGACAATAACCGGTGCTAATAATTATGATTTAAAAACTTTTTCTTTTTTTTTTACACACAAGCTGTTTATGTTTTTTGGAGCTACATTTTTTGGATGTAGCATCTACAGTTTTTTTTGTGCCCCCCCCCCCCCAAGGCGGAGCCGGGGCCCCCCCCGTCCCCGTCCCTCCCCCGTTTCCCTGGTAGCCTTCATTATGTCCCCCGTGCGTCCCGGTTAATTCGCGTCGTTAGAGAGATGATGTCTTTCTGCCGAACGCGTGAGAGAGAGGGGGTCCCTTTTTCCGCTCGCCCCCCGGAGCAGCGGGGTCCCGGTCACGCCTGCGTCTGACCGCGGGCTCGCGCGAGCGTGACTTTCACCCCCGCCGAGCGCGTCACACCCCCCCCCCCCCCCCCAACCCCCCCCCCCCCCCCCCGCCTCGCCCAATCACCGCTCCATAAATCCCCGCAAACAGACCCCCGTGTCGAACACTCGATGGGGCCAACTTGGGCCGAGAGAAGAAACCGAATTGGAGCCTTTTTTTTTTTTTTGGTTTAATTTCTCGGGGCCTGACATCGCCTGTGACATAAAACATTCAGTGAAGACGAAGAACTGCAACGACAACAACAACAACGACGGCAACAACAATGGGGGGAGGGGGAGTGGGGGGGGGGGATCTAACAATCATCACAAAAGCAACAGCGGCACACATTGCTTTACTGTAAGCACCATTATAAACAAAAAAAAAAGACAATTCCTTGCATGGCTGGCGAAGTCGAATGACTGATTGAAGTGTCAGAGGTGCCCCTGACTGCGCCTGGTCCCCCCTCCCAACCGTCCGTGTTTCTCCTGTGAAACGGGCTCAGCCTGCCTCTGCTCTCGGTGACACATAATCAGACATGCATCTCTATGCCCGGAGTGACTGGACGAAATAATAACCGACGATACATTTTTTTTTTTTTTTAAACGTGGTTTATGAAGAGAAGAAACCCTGTTTCTTTCCTGTGTTGCTAAGCAGGACGCGTGTCTCCTAACCGCTGCCGACGCGGACGCGAGCGGTGCGTTTTGATTGGAGGAACAGCGGCGGCCGCACCGCCTTTGAAATCAGCAGTCCGCTCGTGTAAACTCCAAACGCGAAAAAAAAAAAAAATCACAGTCCCCTCAACGACTAAATCTGCATAAACAGGAAGTAATACAATTACCAATACAACAGAACACGCCGGCGGCCTGCTTCTTCCCCGTAACCAAACAAAAGTTCCACCGGTGCTCTAGGCCCCCACCCCCGCCCCCCCCCAAAAGCTGTCAGGCCGGACGCCTCTTCATTCGGTCCGCCGAAAACCGTGACCTCCGCGCCCCCCCCCCCCCCGTCCCGAGCGTGTCTCGGACTCCGTAATGAAGACTTGCGCCCAGGCAAACACAACAAACCCTAATAAATTGCCTGCGCGCTCGCGACCGGGAGGCGAAATTTCTAATCCTGCGCAGATTCGTCTGCGCATTAATTCTCATCAGCCGGGGGGGTGTGGGGTGGGATGTGGCGGGGGTGGGGGGGGGGCGGGGGTTTGGATATGATCGAGGCATCCCGCGCGCTGCCTGTTGCCTGGCTGCTCGCAACAAGCGCTTTTAATAAAAACGTCAACACCGATATCTGAAGCGAAACCCTTTAAGAGAAAGGCCCGCCGGCCCTATCAGGAGAAGAGGAGAGGGCGAGACAGGGAGGGAAACACAGAGAGAGAGAGAGAGAGAACAGTAGTGAGGGGGTGGGGGGGGGGGGGGGGGGTTCGGGAGGAGGGGTAACTGTCACCATGGCAACGCCTGACCTTTAAAGGTGAACCAAAAGTTGGGCAAAGTTGTCCTTCTTCTTCTTCTTCTTCTTCTTCTTCTTCTTCTTCTTCTTCTTCTTCTTCTTCTTCTTCTTCACTTAAAGGGGAGTGACATTTAATAGTCCCCACAGGTCAAAGGAGGACAACAAACAGCAAATAAAAGCTGCCAGCTGCTTAAATAAAAGACCCCTCTGTATTATCAAAACCCTGGGGCGGGGGGCGGGGGGCGGGGGGGGGGGGGGGCAGGTCTCTCCGGGGCTAGGGGCTCATCTGCGACCTCAGCAATTAACCCCTTCCTAACCGGAGCCTGCCGCAGCCGCAGCCTCCCGTGTCCCCCCCGGGTACGCCCAAACCGTGGGGGGGGGTTTTTTGGCCCCCGAGGGGACCCCAGTTGGGGGGTGTCGTTTCGTTTAGACAGCATTGAGCTTCTCTCCCTTCCTCTCCGAGGACCTCAGGTGGGAGAAATATCCCCCCCCCCCCCGAGAGGACGACTGTTCCTGAGCAATTAAACAGTTAGCGGGCCGCGGCTATTCAGCACTCTACTGAAGGGGTTTAAATCTGCAGCTCCCTACAATTCATCAGGAGGAGCGTTGGGCTGAGCAGAGGGTGGGGGGGGGTGTGTGGGGTGTATAGGGTGGGGGGGGCAGGCGTCGGCAGCCAGCTCAAAGTGAAACGGTTCTTTCCTGGAAGTTTGGGGACTTCGAGGGGAAGGATTTCAGTCGATGCCCTGAACCGCGGCTTTGCCCTTGGCCCCCCCGCCCCTCGCAAAAAAAAAAAAAAAAGAAAAAGAAACCGTGCCCCTCCTCCCTCCCGTGGGCGCGTCTAAAAAAGATCACAGACCACAACTTCATCCCCCTCTCCTCCTCTCTCTACTGCCTCTACTCCTACACCTAGCCCACCCCACCACCGCCCCCAAACCCACCGCCCCCCATCCCCTCCCCCCTCGCCCCACCATCCCACAGTCCCCATCTGTTAATTAAGAGGGAGGGAAGGTAGCCCAGGGCTAGCAGGAGTTCTCCGCCAGCTGTGGAGACGCGCGATTGGCCAACGTAATGGATCCCCGCTCCCGAGAGTTTTAAATGATTCAAACGTTTGCCCTTCCCCTGATCCGGCGCAGCGGGTGAACCAGCGTGTCGTGTGGATTCTGGGGACCTGGCCGCCCCCTCTCACTTCTGTGACCCCTCAGCTGGCCCCCCCAACACCCCACGGAGGGTCCCTGAGGGACCCCATACTCTCTCCCTCTTTGCCTGCTGAGTTAGCGAATTAGCGGCTAACGGTGTTATCGTTAGCGTCGTTCACTCTATTGCCGTAACTATTACTACGTGTTGCCACTTTGGAGATACTTGATTTTTTTGTGCTGTCACTGCTTGTAAAAGCGCGAGCCTTTAGTAACAGAGTTTTTCAGCCCCTTCGGTCAGGCCGCGTGTGATTAAACTTGTTGTTCCTTGTTTTTGTTTAAAAAAATAGACGTATTCAAAGGAGCAAACAAAGAAACAGGGCAAACAATTTGGGGAAATTATGTTAAAGGGCACACTGAGTACCTGGGAGGGCGGTCAATGGGGCGGCACTCTCAGGTTGCGGCGGGCAGCGGTACTAAGCCGCAAACCCCCCCCCCCCCCCCCGCCCCTAACCCCCTCCAACTAGAAACAATCGCACGTGATTGGTCTAAGTTCCCTATTCCGGGCATCAATAAGAATGAAGCAAGGGGGTGAAAAATATTAATATATGCCCCCATGCGCTCACATATTTCCTCTGAGAGAGAGAGGAAGAGGGGAAGAGAACAGCATGCTGGTGAGAGGGAGAGAGAGAGTGAGAGAGAACAGCATGCTGGTGAGAGGGAGAGAACGGCACGCGGGCGAGAGAGAGAGAGAATGGGGGGGGGGGGGATGGCGAGCGGCTCTCTCTCAGGGGACCCCCGAGAGGCCTCCGCTCCGCTCCGTACGAAACGGGCGGGTAAGCGGCGCGGGGCCGGCGAGGGCCCGGTCACAGCCACAGTAAACACCTTAATTACCCGCCGGCGCTGGTCCGTACCGGGGCCTGGGCAGGAGGGGGGGGGAGAGCGCCGGGGGTCCCCTGAGAGCGCCGCTCGCCATTCCCCCCCCCGCCTCATTACGGATGCTGAGAGGCTCCCGAGCGCATCACCGATGCACATTTATGCCTTTCTCCATATCTGGCATAATCTCTTAGCGGGTATTTCTTACATCCCATAACGAGTAGGTCATTACCCGCAGACAACAGAAAAAAAAGAGGGAGAGAGAGGGGGATGGAGGACGGGTGGGGGGGGGGGGTGGTGGAGCGCTGAGACAGAGAGGGGGGTGGAGGGTGGGGGGTGGGGGTTGTGGGCTGCAGAGTTGTTAACATGGTGAGCATTTATGCTGCTACGAGCTCAGCAGAATCAAATAACTTGTCAGACTGCTGTCTGTTGTTCATCTACCTCCCCCCCCCGCCTTTCCTCCCCCCCCTTCCCCCCCACCTACTCCCTGGAGAGCTGATAGGATGCAGCAACTGCCCAATAAGTACATGAATAAGTGCATAAATCAACACTAGTGTCAATCCTCTCCTGACATTTCTGAGACAGCACACCTTGGGGCTTCCGGAACATTCCGCCGGTTTCCACGGCGCCTCTCTCCGCGGGAACCCTGCCCCGCCCGGGGCTGCCAGGGCCTGGGGGAGGGAGGATCAACGTGACATTAACCCTCACGAGGGAATTGGTGCCCCCCCCCCCGTCACGGTCCTAAAAACGTGCGGGCAGTCAGGCGGCTAGCGGCGTTAGCGGCGGGAGGCTCGCAGACAGGACGTCCTGCCTTT
>NC_057936.1:6201544-6214044 GCF_018555375.3 Anguilla rostrata
CGAGATCCTGCAGCTCCGCCCACATCTGCGGCCCGACTGAGACCGCGAGGCGTGGGACTGGAATCACAAGGACAACAACAACAACAAAAAAAAGACGCCCCCTTCCGTCCCCACTGAGACACCGGTGCACCAGAAACACTCCTCTCCTCATCCCTCGCTCTCACCCTCCCAACCTCTCCTTCGCTACAGTCTTCTTTGTCTCTCCCCCCTCCCCTCCTCTTCCCTCTCCTCCCCCCTCCCCGTCCCAGGTCTCTATCCGTGTCTCCCTTCACACGCTTCCAAATTAACAAACCCCCCACCCCACCCGCCCCCCACCCCCCGCAGAGCCTCGTCTTTACCTCGCCGCCAAGTTAAATATTTCATTTATTTACTCGTTTGTGGCCTGGCGCTCGCTGTTCGTTTTCGCTTTTTATTTTCTTTCTCTCTCTCTCTCTCTCTCTCTCTCTTTTAACACGGGGGCACATAATGAGCCGGCCTCGCTCTCCTCGCTCTCCTCGCTCTCCTCGCTCTCCTCCGCGGCGTAATGACAGAGCGCACGGGCGTTCCACACGGCACCATTAGCGGCCCGCTCTTATAATTACAACCGACAGCTCCTGTTTTTTTTTTCGTCCCGCCCCCACCACCCCCCCCTTTTTTTCTCTCTCCTATAGCTGTTATTATTTCTCTCCTCTTTTGTTTATTCGGACTGTTCTTTTTTATTTTGGTGGAACAAGGGGAGAGCTGTAGATTTGGGGGACTCACTGCCCACGTGAAGTCTTCAACCCCCACCACCTCCCCCACACCACCGCCCCCCGAGGTCCGCTCCCAGCAGGAATCGCGGCATTAACAGACGGGCCGTGGACTTCTTCGCCTGATTTAAATTCAGGCCCTTTCGTTGCCTGTTATAATTCGGTGGCCCACCGTAAAACAAATAAGGGCGCTGATTGCCTATCGGTTTGAGAGACTGCACATTAAGGCCCGGCTCCCGGCTCCCTCCCTAATTGCACTGATGAGACCCAGCCTGACCCCCGAACGCGAGGTCCCGGGGCGTCTGTGGTCCAGCGCCTTTTATGGGACTCGTTTGAATTATGTCCCGCGCCCCAGACCCGGACGGACGTGGGGAGAGAGAGGGATCCTGCAAATCATTCTAATGAAGTGTGTCATTTACCCCGAAAGAATATCACAGGGGGCTGTGGGTCTCAGGAACCCCCAAATAAGGGGTCCCCCCCCCTCCACAGTCCTGATCTACAGTAGCTATAGCACTAGCCCGGACTCAGCTCTGCCTCCCCCCCACCGCACACACACACACACACACACACACACACACACTACACTACACGACACTGCCGACCACTCAGATCGAGCGATCAATACCATGAGTCAGGCACGACCCTCCATTTCGGACCCCGAGGAGCAAGACAAGGCTTCCATTAAGCCGCAATTAGACCCATTACACCGTTAAAAAAGGGCCTGACATTTCCGAAACTTCGGGGGGGCGACGGAGCTGGATTTCTCTGGATAAAAATTTCTAAAAAAGAAGGCTATATCTTGCAGGGACAGGCCCAAGCTTTCGGCAATTCATCCCCCCGTCCCGTCCCCCGTCCCCCCATGCCCCCCCCCCCCCACCCCCCCACACCCGTTTGAGCGAGATCTCGGCCGACGCGATACAGATCGGCCCCGCTGCGCGACGGGTGTCTAATCCGTCTGACGGCACGGGGTCAATAGGACCGGCTCTCGGACAGGGACCATAAACCAACCTGACACCCCCTCGTTCGGCTTTACCTTGGTCCAATAACCTTGATCGGGTCGAGCATCCGTCACGGTTTACTCCACGAGCGTCAGGCCCTTCCCCCCCCCCACCCCCCGCTCTACGCGGAGCCCCCTCTCGTACTTTATGGGTCTAATTTGCCCCGATTAGCCAAACAAACACAAGCGCGGCTCTCCTCCGCTCTTCTCCCGCGGAAGCCCTCATTCGCCACATTCCGCGGGCGTGCGGCAAGGCCACTCAAATCGAGCGCAGATTTTTTATTGAATTTTTTTATTTTTTCGAATAATCAACCGTTAAAAAAAAAGTGTGGATAAATCTTAAATGGGTCTGATTCGGGCGAATGATTGCATCAATCAACGCGCTGATTGCTCCCGTAGTGGGGAAGAAGAAGAAGAAAGAAAAATAAAATAAAATTACCTGCCCAAAAATGTCTTTGACGATCAAAAAAAAAAAAAAAACCTAGCTTCTATGGCAAAAGGCGTACTGAAGTAGTGACACACAAATATAAGTCTGAGTTATTGCAAATGATTTTGAGGCAGCACTGTTACTCCGTGCAGTGCTGCCACCACAGCACACAAACCTGGCCCTGCTCCTCACCCCAAGTACTGGAATGAATGTTTTTCTCCCACCTCCCATCGTTCTGCACTTAGACCTGAGCCCTACTCAGGTGTTACTGGAACCGACAGCAGGGGCGGCAGTGTAGCGTAACGGGTAAGGTGTTGGTCTTGTAACCTAAAGGTCACGGGTTCGATTCCCCGGTAGGACACTGCCGTCGTACCCTTGAGCAAGGTACTTAACCTGCATTGCTTCAGTATATATATCCAGCTGTATAACGGTATGTATGTCGCTCTGGATAAGAGCGTCTGCTAAACGCCTGCAATGTAATGTTAAGAGAATAACAATCGATATTTCTCACAGTCCACTCTCAACACCTTATGCAGGTAACCCTAGTCCAGGAGTCCCTGAGATGTTTTTGGTTTTGTAATGTAGTGTATGAACGCCTGTAATGTAATGTAATGTACTGTAGTGTATGAACGCCTGTAATGTAATGTAATGTAATGTAGTGTATGAACGCCTGTAATGTAATGTAATGTAATGTAGTGTAGTGTATGAACGCCTGTAATGTAATGTAATGTAATGTAGTGTATGAACACCTGTAATGTAATGTAATGTAGTGTATGAACACCTGTAATGTAATGTAATGTAGTGTATGAACGCCTGTAGTGTAAAGTAGTGTATGAACGCCTGTAATGTAATGTAATGTAATGTAATGTATGAACGCCTGTAATGTAATGTAATGTACTGTAGTGTATGAACGCCTGTAATGTAATGTAATGTAGTGTATGAACGCCTGTAATGTAATGTAGTGTATGAACGCCTGTAATGTAATGTAATGTAATGTAGTGTATGAACGCCTGTAATGTAATGTAATGTAATGTAATGTAGTGTATGAATGCCTGTAATGTAATGTAATGTAGTGCATGAACACCTGTAATGTAATGTAATGTAATGTAGTGTAGTGTATGAACGCCTGTAATGTAATGTAATGTAATGTAGTGTATGAACACCTGCAATGTAATGTAATGTAATGTAGTGTAGTGTATGAACGCCTGTAATGTAATGTAATGTAGTGTATGAACGCCTGTAATGTAATGTAGTGTATGAACGCCTGTAATGTAATGTAATGTAATGTAATGTAGTGTATGAACGCCTGTAATGTAATGTAATGTAATGTAGTGTATGAACACCTGTAATGTAATGTAATGTAGTGTATGAACGCCTGTAATGTAGTGTAATGTAATGTAGTGTAGTGTAGTGTATGAACGCCTGTAATGTAATGTAATGTAATGTAGTGTATGAACGTCTGTAATGTAATGTAGTGTAGTGTATGAACGCCTGTAATGCAGTGTAATGTAATGTAGTGTATGAACGCCTGTAATGTAGTGTAATGTAATGTAGTGTAGTGTAGTGTATGAACGCCTGTAATGTATTGTAATGTAATGTACTGTAGTGTATGAATGCCTGTAATGTAATGTAATGTAATGTAGTGTATGAACGCCTGTAATGTAATGTAATGTAATGTAATGTAGTGTAGTGTATGAACGCCTGTAATGTAATGTAATGTAGTGTAGTGTATGAACGCCTGTAATGTAGTGTAACGTAGTGTATGAACGCCTGTAATGTAGTGTAATGTAATTTAATGTAATGTAGTGTATGACGGTCGGTGGAATGTTCCGGATGCCGTTTGAGCACGTAGACGCCCCGCCGTCCAAATTCGGCCGAGGTTCGTTCTCGAAGCGGCGCACATCGGGCTGCGTCGTTTCGTCAGCGTCGCGCGCGCGCCAGTCTTCTCCGCTCCCGCCATTTTTACGGAGGTGGTGGTGCGAAATCACGAAGACCGATGGAAATGAGTTATCTCTGAGAACAGACAATCTTCGCCGCCACACCTTTTCCTAATGTCCACGGCTGATAAACCAGCGACTGTTCCTCGTACGTCGACAGCGGCGCGTTAATGGGCAAAGGGAAATGAATCTCGCTCTCTCCACGGGGCTGTTTATGCATGGAAATAGAATTGGGTGTGATTGACCACAGCAGCGCGTCGCTAGTGAAACGCGTCAAAGCGAAGAGGGAGAATAAGCTCACTGGGTCAATGGGAGGTGGCAGAATGAAAAAGAAAAAAAAAAAACATCAAGCTCAAGAGAATAAAATTGCTGAAACACACACAAGCAATCACCCACATACACAAACATGCACGTGCACACGCGCGCACACACACACACACACACACACACACACACAGACAAAATCACCCACATACACAAACATGCACACGCACACACGTACACACGCGCAGACACACACGCACACACAGAAAAAATCACCCACATACACAAACATGCACACGCACAGACACACACACACACACACACAGACGAAATCATCCACATACACAAACACATACTTTCTCCTGATGGGCTGTGTGCTGTGTATGCAAATGTATAACATCACAGGAAGCTGTTTATGACACAGGCAGATATAGCATAAACAGATGGTCCCACACTGAGAGACAAACCTGGCGCTGAGCAGGGGCCTGATAGGGAGTTTCCTGCCTAGAGAGATCCACGCCTGCCCGATCTCATTTTTAAAAATCGCCGGTAGTGTACATACAGCCAAATTATCTCTACTTTATATTCACCGCAACGTGCAGAAAATCACCATGGCGGAAAAACATCAAGAAACATTCCCACACTGGACCAAGTCAAAAGACCTCTTTCTTCTTCTTCTTCTTCTTCTTTACCGAGTAATCAGAAATGCACTTTACATGTTGATGAAAAAATTGCCATAAAATTTAGGAAGCATACCAAAAAAAACAAATTATGTTTCCCTCCGGGGAAAAGACCTCAAGTTCTACCTCTTATGTCTACAAAATAAAATAAAATAAAAAAACATTTTCAAGGGCAATCTGGCAACCATTTGGCTCCACTGGAAAGAGAATGATAATTAAGCTCTGTTAGATGAAGGGGTATAAACCAAAGAAAACCCATAAAAGGATAAACACAGCAACAAATGGAATAAAAGCATTCCAAAGAGGTTTCGTCCAATGGGGGGGAAAAAATTGCAGCTAAAAAATTGTAGCAATTTTGGGAGGTTAAGATCACTTAGAAAAGGGAAGGCGCTCTTTGTTCCAATACGGCACAAAATTCCATTCCCCAAGAAAAGCAAAAAGTTTTGTGAGATGTCGGCGAAGCACTAAAACCAAGAAGACGGCGAGATAAACAGCTGGCAGGTAAATGCTAGGTACTGTGAGTGCTTGTGTGGGGGGGTGCCCAACTGGCTAGAGAGCAGGCACTGGCCCAGGAAGCACGGCGATCGAAAAACGGGCATCGATTAACTCGAAACGCACCGCTCGCAAGGATCAGACTAAACTAAAACATCCCGGTTTTTTTGGACTGTTTAATGCATTCCACATCGCAAAGCAATGCCACAACCTATATTCCAGTCAAACAGAGAGAGAGAGAGAGTGTGAGACAGAGAGAGAGAGAGTGAGAGAGAGAGAGTGTGTGTGTGTGAGAGAGAGAGATGAAGTGAGGAGAGAAAGAGAGAGAGATGAAGTGAGGAGAGAGAGAGGGATTGAGCAGGGAGAGAGAGAGAGAGAGGGATTGAGCAGGGAGAGAGAGAGAGAGAGAGAGGATTGAGAAGGGAGAGAGAGAGAGTACATGGCTACTTTTCATTCCCGATTTTTGCCATTTAATGAAACGGGAAACAATCTAAACGCGAAACACAGAGGCCTCAGTACACACTAGCGCAGTGCACGGCAATGCAAACTTCAGTCCCCGAACGCTTCTGCTTATTCTCAGATCCCGGCCCACACCGAGCCGGCTCAGGCGCCAGGAGACATCGTTTAGAGCGAGGCTCTGCTCTTCGGCTCAGCCGCTGAAACGGAACCTGCGGAGAATTAGGATAATTGGAGAGGTTTTTTGTTCGCGCAACCAAGGGAATCCGCGCAGCTGCACTTCTGCAGCAGTATTCAAAAGAGGCGTTTTGCTGGGTTGTTTTTTGTTTGGGGGTGGGGGGGGGGGTGTTTACATCGATGGAGGAAACGAGAAACCCCCTCTCCCTCTCTCTCTCTCTGGCCATCTTGCTTGAGAAATCTTCCTTGCTAAGTTCTGTTCTCTGCCGGCCTTGGGAGCCCCTGTCTCGCGGTGTTGTTATTTACCGTACGGGCGGGGAGCGGCGCGCGTCTCGGAGCTCATCGTCAAAGCCCGGGTTCGACAGCTGCTTTCACGGTCCTGCCCGCACCCCTTCGGCCCACCGCTGCTCTGCAGCGAATCGCGAGAGAGCGTTCAGGTCCCGGCGCCTGGCAACGCCAAACAGCCCATAATGAACGGCGACGAGGGGGATAACTGTCACTGTGTTTGTGTGTGAGTGTGAGTGTGAGTGTGAATGTGAGTGTGTGTGCGTAGGTGTGTGTGTGCGTGAGTGTGCGTGTGAGTGTGTGTGCGTAGGTGTGTGTGTGCGTGAGTGTGCGTGTGTGTGTGTGTGTGTGCGTGTGAGTAGGTGTGTGTGTGCGTGTGTGTTTGTGTTTGTGTGTGTGTGTGTGTGTGTGCGTGAGTGTGTGTGTGTGTGGGCGTGTGTCAGTGAGTGCGTGTGTGTGTGAGTGCCTGAGTGTGTGTGTGCGTGCTAGTGTGTGTGTGTGTGTGTGTGTGCTTGAGTGCGTGAGTGCGCATGCTTATTTGTGTGAGTGCGCGCACCTCTGTGTGCGTGTGAGAGAAAGACTATGTGTGTGATTGTCCATATACCGTATGTCCTCGTGTTTATGTGTGTGTGCCTGTGTGTGTGTGCGCGCAGTTGTGTGAGTGGAAATGGTTTTGAGGTAATTCACCCCAGACGATGGCTACTTGATCCACATTTCTCATACAAACTGAAGAGAAAGAGCCGTTGCTTATGTGGTGTACAGGGCGCACGTACACATGATGGATTAAAATATCTGCAGCACAAAACCTGGTGTGGACACCGCTGTCTGGGCCAGAATTAAACTCATTGTTCATGGGGCAAAGGCTGAAACACTGCACAACAGCAATGGTCTGTCCAAATTAAACTGCTTTACCCACACTCAGACACCTCCTTCTCTCTCTCTCTCTCTCTCTCTCTCTCTCTCTCTCTCTCTCCTCTCTCTCTCCTCTCTCTCTCCTCTCTCTCTCTCTCTCTCTCTCCTCTCTCTACTCTCTCTCTCTCAGACACTCCTTCTCTCTCCTCCTCCTCTCTCTTCTCTCTCTACCTCTCTCTCAGACACCTCCTTCTCTCTCTCTCTCTCACACTCTCTCTCAGACACCCCCTTCTCTCGCTCTCTCTCACTCACACCTCCTTCTCTCTCTCTCTCTCACTCACACACCTCCTCTCTCTCTCACACACACCTCCTTCTCTCTCTCAGAAACCTCCATCTCTCTCTCTCCCCCAACTCTACCTCTGTTCTACCTCTATCTCTCCCCTCCCCCTCTCTCACTCTCTCTCCCCTCCCCCTCTCACTCCCGCTCTCCATCTCTCTCTCCCTCTCTCTCTTCTCTAACTGCTCAGCTCCTTATCAGATTATAAGTTGCAAAGAGATAGACCGAGAATGAAAAAGAAGAAAGGAAGCAAGAACGAACATCGCAGCTTCAAACATACGAAACGTAACAAAAGGCGAAAATATTCAGCTTTTTAATTAATAATACCCGTATCAGCAAAGATTCGTTTTTAATTGTCTGGAGCACTTCTGAGCGCAGCAGTGATTTTTTTCTATCAGTTTCCGGTTCCGATAAACCAGCCCCCCCCCCCCCCTCCAGTCGTAGGTTTTCATTCTGGTTACTTCTTCGTCTTCAGTGACACGTAGCGCCATTCCTCTCCTCCCCCCCTCCACCCCTCTTCTCGTTTGTTCCTACTATCGTTCCTCTTATGCATTTTTCTTATCCTTTCATGTCTTTTTCTCTCTCTCTCTCTCTTTTTGATTTCTCCCTCCTCTCAGCTTTTTTCAGGCTCTTTTATCCCCCCTTCATACGGAATGACTGCGCAGGGGTGCGGATAATGAGACCGCCCCCCCCCCCCAACACCCCCCACCCCCCCCACCCCAGCGGAGTCGGGGGGATTCTAAAGCAAACCCTAATCTCGGAACAAATATTTTGACGTTCAGACAGGGAGGGAAGACAAGCGGCGTGCAAGTCCATGCCTGGCATTCTGATTTATCATTCGCAAAAAAAAATAAAATAAAAAATAAAAAAGTGAAAACAAGCCTGAGCCCCCACACCCCCCATCCCCAACCCCCCTACCTCTATACCCCCTTCTCCCCACAGCATACAAACCTATCAAGCAAAAAAAGAAGCCTATTCTGCCCCCCACCCCACCCCACCCAAACTGCCTCTGTAATCCCACTGCTAACGCGGGTCCAGAATTAGCATTAGCAGCGGTGATGTGTTGCGTTGTATTAACAAAAAAAGGGGGGAATTAATGAGAAACATAAATGTATCAGTTGGTGTAGCAGCAGCGGCGGCAGCTAACCAACATGGTGCATCGTCATGAATCACGGTAAATTGGTAGAGCCGCTTGTTGTGCAGAAAAGCAGTAATAGCGATCCTTTTATAACGGTAATTGCGGCAGGAAGGTAGCCTACAGTGCCGTGCGGCTTGCCACTGTACAATAAACCAGATTAATAAATGATAATTGCGGCAGTATAACGCGGGTTTTAATGCAATGCCGTAGATTTATCATGACAATTACTCCAGTGCTTCGAGAGGAGGGAACTGGGACCCAGGCCGTTCAGAGGCAATCGCTTAGACGCTAGTTCTAGGAAATTAAAAAGAAGAAGAAGAAAAAAGGGACTTCTCCTTCTTGTCATTATCATCATCATCATCATCATCACCATCATCATAATTTTTCTTGTTTTCTTATCGATTTTTTATTTTATTTTATTTTTTTTTGGGGGGGGGGGGTTATTTCCTGTATGTGCACGGACGGCAAAAAAAAAGAAAGGGAGAGAAAAGGGAAGAAAGAAAGGAAGGGAAGAAAAGGAAGAAGGGGGTAAAGGGGGGGGTGGGGGGGGGCAGGGAGAAGACGAGCCCCGGAGAGGCCCAGAGCGGTAATGAGAAGGCAGTAAAAATGAGACAGCATTGTGTTGTACTTTAGGGTAGTTCATCTTTAAAATGAATAGTCCCTTAAGGGCCAGGTGGTTAATGGCATTTATTAATAGAAAGACACGGGCAGCAGTTCGGGCCGGGGCCCGCAGAGAGCTTTTTATTAAAGGGTTCGGACAGAAAGGGATGAAGGGAGGATGAGGAGGCCGTCTATTGATTGTTGGGAGAGAGAGATGGCGGGGGTGGGGGGGGGGGGGGAGGGGGGTAGAGGGAGAGGGAGGAGGAGGGGGATGGGAAAGCATCCCTGAGCATCAATAAAGATGTTTTGATTGGCTGGAAGCGGTGATTAAAGTGGAATTAAGCACATTACGCAGGGTAATTATCACAGGCTCTGCTCCGGGCCCCCGGGGGGGGGGGGGGGGGGGGTTGGGGGCGCCCCCAGGCACGGCCAGAGTTCAGAGGTCGCAGGTCTTCGAAGGCCGCGGTTAAATAATTTTTTAAAAGAGGAAATAACAAACAGATGTGCCAAACGGTTGAACCGCGGTGAACTGTGCCCGAGCGCCCCTGAACAGGGGGGGGGGATGGCGAAATGCGCAATGCCGTCACCCCCTCCCTTAGCTGTGACGTGCCCTGACATTCGTTTTTTTTTTAAATAATGTGGGCATCATAAAGAAGCTGTGCAGGGACTGAAGGAGATATCCAATCCAGTACTCACTCTGAGAATGCACCTCGAGCATACATATGCTACCAGAACTCAAAAAGGTGATTCGAGGAGAAGAAGAAGAAGAAGAAGGAGAATGAGGAAGAGGAGAAGAAGAGGAAGGAGAAAGAGGGAGCAGGAGAAGAAGGAGGGGAAGGAGAAAGAGAACTCAAAAGGGCGATTTCAGGAAATGAAAACACGTGTTAAGGAAACATCAGATATGAGAACGTCCATATCTTGCCCCTGCTCTATCGAAAACAGAAACGTTGTGCTAAAGTATGGCAGAGTGTTGTGTCGTGTCACGCTGACAGAACCTCGCGCGTGAGTAAAAAGCGTTAAGGTTTGGCAGAGGCCTGTAAGTGTGGCAGGAAGTCGCAAGTTGCACGGTCACCGCTCCCAAACGCACAAACAAACACAAATGATAAAGAACGTTGTCTTACCTGAGCGGTTCCGGAGAGCAGACGGGGAGGCAGGCACATGTAAGAGAAGGAAAACGTGTTTTATTAGTTAAGGGCTCGTGTAAACAGCTCATTTACGGCGCGGCGAAACAAACATTACCGATACGCAGATTCAGATTACGCACCATGCCGTGGGAACGAAAATGGAGATGTTTTTCACGCCTCTTTTATGTTCATTTCTGCATATCGCTGTTGCTCATTCTGTCAGCTACGGGTTATTATTTTATTTATTTATTTATTTATTTTTTTAACGGTTTTGAAATTCACACAGGGTTTCCGAAATAGAGTATAGCATTTAGCGACGTGTGCCTGTGAGCGTGTGTGTGTGCGTGTGTGCCTGTGTGTGTGTGTGTGTGCGTGTGTGCCTGTGTGTGTGTGTGTGCGTGTGTGCCTGTGTGTGTGTGTGTGTGTGTGTGCGTGCGTGTGTGTGTGTGTATGTGTGTGTGTGTGTGTATGTATGGTTCTGCATGAGGATTTGTGTGGTTGTGTGTGTGTGTGTATGTATGCCTCTACATGAGGATTTCGGTGGTTGTGTGTGTGTGCGTGTGTGCATGCGCACGCGTGTGTGTGTATGTATGCTTCTACATGAGGACTTCTGTGGTTGTGTGTGTGTGTGTGTGTGTGTATGTATGCCTCTACATGAGGATTTGTGTGGTTGTGTGTGTGCATGAGTAGTCACAGGAGTACCTGCGTGCGAGGAGGCATGCATGTGCATCGTGTCATGCTGTGTGTGCGTGTGTGCGCATGCATGCACATGCACACGCGTGTGCGTGGGAGTCCGTGCTGCGAAGGGACTGAACAGCCCCTGGGCTGCTCTCCTGCACCGCCCCCCCCCCCCCCGCCCCCCAACCAACCCCAACCCCCAACCCCCGCTGCTCTGGTGAGAACCACAGTGAGAGGCAGGAGCTGTAGAACCCGGGGGGGACACTTTAAACGCATGAATATTCACCAGGGACCCCCCCCCCCCCCGTACCACCCCCGCCATCTGCATCACCAGCGGAAGAGCCGTGTGGTTTGGGCCTCCTCCTCCTCCTCCTCCTCCTCCTCCTCCTCCCCTTGCATACATTACGACTGGCGTGCACGGACAGATCCCCGGGGCCTCTGCCCAAATGCTGCCCACGCTTGGCACAGGAGCTGGGGAACGTGAGGCTCGATTCTGGACTGTGCCCGCCCCCCCCCCCCCCCCCCACTGCAAGACTGGAAGTAGCTCGATTTGCGTGCTCCAGCACCACCACCCCCCCACCACCACCACCCTGGCACAGGAGCTGGAGAACGTGAGGCTCGATCTGACTGTGCCCAGGCACCAGCCCCCCCCACCAACCACCTGGCACAGGAGTGAGAACGTAGCTCGATCGCTGGCCCCTAGTCCCTCTGCCCCCCTGTCCCCCCACCCCCAACAATCCCCCCTGGGAGGACTGCAGTGCGTGATTAGACCACATGAGGAGGTTTGAGAGCGATGCATTTATGGGCTTTTTTTTGTGGGGGGGGGGTGGGGTGTGGGGGGTTCGTAACGCTGAATTCCCCTCGGGTTGCCATGGCCACAAAACAGGTTTGTGGAAAACAGGGGAAGATGGAGGCCAGGAGAAGATATAGCCTTACGGTTTCTGAGAAAGTAGCCCTGTTCACCTCTGTGTGCATCGTATGTGTGTCATTATTGGTTAAGTGAGTGTTAAATTAAACATTATTTTATTCGTGAATGCCACTATCCCTGTAACATGAACCTTTTCAGACGCCTATACCTCTTGAACTTATTCTCTAACGCACATACGCAGACACACACACACACACACACACACACACACACACCCCATAACAACCTCTCTGAGAGATATCCAGTTATGGGTTCCTTTTGGGAACGTTAAAGCTGAATCAAAAGAGCACACAAAAAAAATGGTGAAACTACCGTAAGCAGGTACACATTCAACATCGACCTACTTACACAGTTACGTTTGCCGTCTCCAGATACACTGGTACTTAAGCACGGTGATTCA